>NW_011967131.1:167971-179290 GCF_000949405.1 Vollenhovia emeryi
AAAAAGTTTTCAAAAAATTATTAATTGTTTAATTTCATCGATATTAAAATTTTTAATTTACCGCGGAAGGTAATTAAAATAAATATAACGCGAAATAAATTGTTTTTTCTATATACATATACTTGAAATTTGAATTTTAAGATTGAGTCACGAAGAGACAGTCATTATCTATTCTCGAATAAATAACGGAAGTAAAAATATATTTGATAAGTTTTATACAGCAAATTTTTTAACTTCATTTTCTTCTTTAATTAACTTCTCGTGGTCGTGCATTTCGATACGATCGACGCTCGCATATAGTTCGAGCCGTACGAAATATTTGTCGGTAACTATAATAAACCGACTATGGGAGGAGAGAATTTCTTCCTTCCTGATCTCTGGTCAAAATGACCAGACTGTATGGCCGGGAGCAACGAATGGTAGGTCCAATCTGGCCCAACAAAGGAATACGACGAAGTAAGTGGTCAATATTGACCACTTTGATGATATGTGTTGTACGAAATAAGTTGATTTCTTCTTACATGCCAAAATTCGGGTGGGTTATATTTTTATCTTCTTTACATATTCTTGCATATGTGCAAGATGAAAAAGACCCCTATTAAATCGCGCGCGTACAATCCCAAATCGGACTTCTTATAAATCGCACCGCGGTTTTAACGACGGACTTGTAGGTTTATTAACAAAATGTTGAAACGCGGGTAGGTAGGAAAATGGATAAGACTATATAGCGGAGTACGGATAGGTAGGGAGGGATTCGGGTAGGCAGGGACAGGGGGACATAACTCGATAATGTTTTTCTGGTATAACATTTAAAACACTACCTTAAAAGATGCGAAAATATAACATAATAAAAATTCACAAAAGAGAAATGCGATAATATTTTATGATGTGATTTAGTATTATGAGAGCTGTTTCTTTTTATGATTTATTTCTCCTTTCAAAGTATGTGCCTGTGAAATCAAAGATTTATTCTCAAACACGGGATAAGGTACTCCTTCAAAGTTATCGATGACGTTCCTTTCTATTCCTCTATAATCCATTTTCTTTCTCCTATGTAGGTCTTGGCTTCCATTATTGTCCTTATTGTTAATAGCGGGATTGTGTTTGTTTGACCTTTTAGGCAATATAGCTAGTAATCAAGACATTTTTCACTTGAAAAGGACCGGAATTCTAGGTCGAAACGTTGTGTAATTCTTTTAATAAAGTATTGCCAGATGCATCGAATAATTTTTCCCATTACGTTTGCAATTTGATTTCTGCAATTATAACTTTGCATAATATATTAATTTGAGTACTAATCTTATTTACGATTATGTAAAGGTAAAAATGTTTTTATTACAATGTTATTTATATTTACACAAATGGGATTATAAAACGTACAAGTAGTAGCTTCTACACATTCGTTACATCGAAAATTAAAAATTCTTACAATGAAGTTTGCGAAAAATGAGAGTCATGGACACAATTTATACGTATATTAGAGGTATATTGACTATTTTTCCCATCCAAACTTATACAACATGTTCTTTATACAAAATGCAAAAGTCGTCTCGCAGACTGATTTTCATACACTTTAAATATACACCTCGAGTCTCGCATATGTATACAAAATTGACTTGGCATAAGGAATACTTCTCGCTTATATTGTACATCATTTCACGAGTCACATCTCACGACAATGCGTGCTGCAGTTATGCCGCATTATATTAGTCACTGGTACTATATATTACAACTTTGTACACATTAGAGGTATGAATATCAAAATAGGAATATATATTTCTTTAAATTAAGTACCGTTATTGTCATAGGCGATAAAAATATTCTGGTATAGTCCGAGATAAATAATTATTTTTACAAGAATCATCATATGTTTGCGCGTACAAAATATGTGCTCGCGCACACATACCCGCAGAAACGCCGAGGAATACTATTAAAATAAATAATAAATAGATCTCAGAGATTCAGTATCGTAATCGCTCCTAATCACATACATACACACTGCATGTTACATTGTTACACTTCTACATTAATCTACATGATTAATGTAGAAAATAAAATAAATAGTAATATCTGCAAATTTTGTCACACAATAAAGCGTCATCTTCGCAAAATTTCACAATTACATTTAAAATCGCATTCTAGTGATAGTAAAATCTTTAGTTTTTTTTAAATTAAATAACGAGTATGTATATATACATCTTAGTAAATGCTTTTTTCCGTTATGTATTACAAACATTACGAGTATGCACACCGACACAAATGCATTAGTGTCAGTCTCTATTAAACAAAGGCACACTGGCAAGTATTGCCTTCCTTCTCTCTTGAAAGAGTACAAATCATACAATGTCCTTATGTGCTTGCAAATAGTACACGACACAAACTACTCTTGTGACGCCGTAGTCACTAATTAAATAAATTTATCTAAAATATATATTTTAGATAGTATTTATCTAAAATAATCTAATATATTGCTTTATATAAAATTGTACATATTATTGTCCTTGGTAATACTATTACACGTTCGACGAATACTATTACAGTGTTAAAATATCCAGATAACATCCGGTTTTTTATATATATACAGGGTAGCTCATTTTAATCAATCCACTCAAATATCTCAAAACGTATAAGTTCCAGAAAAAAACTTTTCAGACAAAAGTTTTCTTCTGGAACTTAAACGTTTTGAGATATTTGAGTGGATTGATTAAAATGAGCTACCCTGTATATCATTTCGGTTAATATTTTCTTTTGATTAAAAACTTTAACAATTTATAACTTAAAATCTTTTAATAATTCACGCATTAATATTTGTCAAAAATGTAAACATAGTCCGCTCCTAATATTAAATTTCAATTAAGTAAATACAATGTTGGTTCTCACAAAGAAAGTCTATTTAAGACTTAAAAAATTCGATGCACAAAACACAAGATAAAAAACGCAACAAAATTATTTCCGAAAATATTCACGTACATACATATATAAAAATGCAATTTATGTTATGTTTCGTTTTTAAAAATCCGAGTAAGGACAACTCATGTTACATTATTCGCTTGAGACAAAGAGTAGAACAGAAGAATAGGGTGCTAAGGATAAGGGAGGGGGAGAGGAAAGAGGAAGAAAAAACAGGAAGAGGTATAATGGAAAATCTATTAATCTATCCTAGTCAGCCTTCTGTGTTTCCCCGCTTTGCGTGGTACTTGAGCAGTAGCTGCCGGTCCCCCCGGTACTTGTTATTAATGTTTTGCGTTAGAGTCTGAATCTGGCTCAGAACTGGAACCGGAAGACTCCCCAGCATTAATGTTCGCACTGCAGCGCGAGCTCCTTCGACTACTGCTGCCCGAGTGCCGGCATTTTTCACGATCCATTCCACCTATAATTTTCATGAAAGTGAACATATTTTTTACCATTCCCTCGTATTGATTTCAGGAAATATTATAACAACTAAATGGTAGCTAAATATGTAAAGACATAGTATAAAAATAGCACAAAAAATTAAAAAGATACACATCGGCTATTTTTATTTCTGTCTGAGTCTTGTAATGTGCACAGATTTTAGCGATATCATTTTCAAAGGAACAGAAATTTCATTAAGGAAATTATGGATATTTACAATCTTTAAAAAAAAACAGTGAGATAATTCGCAAGCGAATACATCCAGCAATATTTTATTACAGTTGCATGCGTTAGTAAAACAAGCATTTCGAATTAATTAAAAATCTCGAGACTAACATTAGGGAAATATTTTGGAATAACTTTTGAAAATTGTTCAAAATAAGTACTCACCAGCCAACGGTGTGTGAACTTCGACCTTGATGTTCGCCGTTGCGGTGACCTTAGTGGTGATGTGCGACGTGGGCGGAACCGGCGACGTTCGACTAGACCCACTCGTATCCGAACCGCTACAGTTCTGTTAGTAAAAAAAAAAAAGAAAGAAAGAACACGCTCGTTAGTCATGCTCAGAGAGGCGTGACAAATTTATTGGAGAAAGTATATCCCATGCTGATGAACAATCGATCGCGGATCTCAACGCACCTGATTGCCACATGTGGACGTGGTCTCCACCTTGAGTTCCGGCTGGACAATAATACAGGATTCTTGCGTGCTGTGCCACGAGTTAGGCTCCTCGCTGATAGTCGTGAGCGATGGCTCGGCATGCAGCCGGGCATTGTCGATTTTGTGAGATCTCCTCGGCGGTGTGGGCAGCTTGGATCTTCTCACGACGGGCGACGCCGGCGGTGTTGGCGTGGATATACGATCCGGATGATCGTTGGGAATTACTTCCGCCGACGGGCCGATCAGAGACAAGAGAATAGGGAAGAAGAAGACGCCATTCACAAGGCTGATGGCGATCACGCAGAGTAATACAAGGAAAAAATAATTGACTATGAAATTGAACTCCGAAAAAGCCAGCATGATCACAGCGAGCAGCGAAGTGAGTGCACTATGGATAACCGGAGCAAACATGTGTTTCAGAGCTAACCGCATCCTGCGGTCTCTGCTGCCTACACTGGTAACAAAACTCTGAAAAAAAATATCACAAGTTGATGGTTTATGCGAAATAAAAGTCTCAATAGAAAAACCAATTAGAGTCAAAACGGAACTATATCAATAACAACGGGAAATAACAATTGTAACAAAGTCAAAAGGATTCGATCTTTTTTAAACTTTGAAAAAGTTTTCACTTTTGACATCACAAACCCAATGTGAGCGAAACAATAGACAAAAAGATTAAATGAAAAATATGCCAATAAAGAAGATATGTCTTACCAGACAGATGTGCACCGTAAAATGAACAGCTATGCCCACACTAACCACTAGCAGTACGGCAGGCACCGCGCTCAGTTTGATGTCGAGCAGGCTCATGATGCCTAGTAGTTGTGCGATAACACTGAGAAGAGAGATGCCGACCAGTACGGCGGCCCATATATTCAACAGGAGAAATCCGATCACCACGATGCTCACACCCCATGCAGCTAGAAGAGCAATGCCCATGGAGCTCCTCAGATTCATATATTGTTCCCAAAAAAGGAACAGTATGCCGGACGGGAAATTCGACAAACCGCGTTCTTCAAACTTCTTGCATAATTCCCGGACACTACCGATCAGCTGTGTGATATCTTGCGTATCCGTGAGCCTGTGCAAGTAAAATGGCATTTGTGCGTAGGTAAGCGGCATGCTCTTAGGGATCTTGAGCTCGTGATCATTAATGTAGATCCACTGGCGTGGCTCGGGTCTCAGATTCCCCTGCGAAGCACCGTAAGCTAGCGCGTCGTTGGACGCCCATGCACTCAAGTAGTTATAGAAGGCGCGTGGATTGATGATACCCTCCGAATCGACCAGTCGCACCTCAGTAATCAGCGTTTTGTCGATTGGATTGTCAACATAACCGGTCTGCACGAGCAGTTTGTACGCCAGGATTGCCTCGTCGCTGGCGTTCGAGAACCATCTTTCCTGGGTGATGCAGCCGTTTTCGTAGTCCTTGTCGAATGCCGTCTGCAGACCCTTCAGCCAATCGCGGAACATACCAAGCCAAAACTCGGGCAGACCACCATTGTCGTTCTTGATGACGTTCTTGATCCGCATGAAGGCGTCGTGATACTCGTATAACAATCGCTGATTATTCGGATACTCAAAATCTCGGCCGGTGACCGCGTACATGCTGTAGAAGCCGAAATGTTTCGCCTGGGCCGACAGAAACGCGTGCTCGTTTGAGTTCTGCGGCACCAGGTCGGTCAAATCTAGGCCGTCACGTAGGCGTATCGCCTCCCATATGCTGCCAGCCAGCACGACAATCAGGATTATCATGCCGAACACTTTGGTAGCCGGTCGATTGATAAAGGGTGCGTAATGCCGAGACGCGAGCTGCGTCAGAGAAAAGCTCAGACAATCATCTTGCGAACAGCCGGTTAGCGCGTCCTCCTCGGTGCACTGTTTATCCAGTTCCGCGTCGATAATATTTCCACCTATCTGCAACATGAATAAGATATTTATATACGATTCTGCATTAATTTGAACTTGATGCAAAAACGAAGAAAGCAATTTTATTTTTCTATCGTTTTACTCTGCTGTTAGTAAAAGAGAGCCCTTCTCGATTCTTGTTGCAACCAAGCGGCCATTTATAAAAGCAATTTGTTCAGCCTCCCATAAATTGAACATTAAAATATGATATTTCGCAATATAGCTTAAAATGCAATCCAGTATATATACGATATGTATGCATACGTGTACGTCATTTCATACCCAGGATTCGTTCTGCGTATTCTGTGGCGTTAAGATCTGCGTACAGGTCTCCCGTCTCTCAGGCGGTATCGCCCTGGTAACTGTCTGCTTGACCGTACCGTTGCTTTTCACGGAGTATTTATTTTTCCCGAGATTGGGCGCCGGCAAGCAGCAGCAGAGAATGTCCTTCCTGCCGGAACGTCTACGCCGTAAATCCAGGCTGACCATCGCGGGGAATATCAGCAGCATAGCGGCCAAATTGAACAGCAGCAAAATACCAGCTTGTATGCAGAACGTTCGGAGGGCCGGGATCGGGATTATCGCCGCTGCGAAGAAGGCAGCGACGTTGGTGAGGCCTGTCAGCAGCACCGACAGGCCGGTTCGCTTGAGAACGACTCCCGTTTGTTCACTGCTGGGTACCTCGTTTACCGATAATTCGGCATACGTATGCGTCAGCAGGAACATGTCGTGTACGGCCAGACCGAGGGCGAGAAACGGCACTATCTGTGTCGTGGTGGCATTAAACGAGATCCCTAGAAGCGCGCAGAAGCCCAGTCCTGCGGCTATTGTGGCGCAGATCAGCATCACGCCGGCCATTCCCACCCCGGACTGCGAACGCACCGGATCCTTCCAACGAAAGAGGGCTACGCCGGCATAAAGCAACTGGAAAAATACGGCAAAACCACATGAATAGGATAACTAAGTAAAATGATGTCAGCATCTTCAATCTTTCGGTATCACTCCAAACAAATGTATATAATTAATCGTTAATTATGGAGCTATTTCTAACCATGAGTACGCCACCGATCGCGATCTTCATGACGGACACCTCGCTGTACTTCCCGAGGATGTCATTCATGGTGGTTGTGCTGAAAGCGTACAGATTGTACGGCGCCGACCCGTTGACCTCCACCAGTTTCTTCACCTCATTGCTGAACATCCTCTGCCAGGTTTCCAGAACCTTAACCGCCTTCTCCTGCGTCCAGTCGATATGGTGGACCCTGTAGGTGTTCGCCAGGAAATCGTACAGCTCGCGTTCGCCCATCAGCTGCACCACGGTCTGCAGCGCGGCCGCGCGAGTCAAGTGGCCCGTCTTGTTGTGCTTGGCGCCGCCGACCACCAGCTCCTCCGGCCAGTGCATGTATTTGGCCGCGAATCCATAGCAGCCACCTGTCAGTTCGACCCCTATGTCAGGTACCTGTTACAGAAACCGATAACGTTTGGGAAATTAGTAAAATGGCTCAGCTACCCTGAGTAAAATTTTGGGAGCGAAAGGGTATAGTCACTTGTTAAATAACGATAAAACGCCACGTGAAAACTAGAAATATAAAACGGCGACGATTCCCGCGATCAATTCAATTTCGACGACGACGACAATAATCAACGTCGATGAAAATGACAATTAAAAATCAAATTAATCCCCCGTGATTATATTTCTTTTTACGAACGACAACCGGTCCAAGCGCAAGGGACTGGATAGAAACGCGTTTCTTTTCCTGCTCCGCCACCTCAAGCCCTTCCGCAACATTTTGTTTTTCATCTATGAATTTCTCAAGCGTGACCGAGGGCAGAACCGTGTCAAGTCACGCCAGGAATTCCTACGGCAAAGAATTATTACAGGGGGTTCGAGTGACGTTCTTTCTTATAGGGTAGCCGGGGGTGTCGGTGGACCCCACACCGAGAGACTTTATAGGGCTCCTATAAAAGGGCATACCACGGCCGTGGCTTTAGACGATCACAAGCTGCCTTGTCCACTGTCCTTTATATCATGCCAGAACAGATGAGTGTCCACCGCGACGCGGCACGAAGAATAGAATCTCGACAACGGAATTATTACTGTATCCTAACTGAATCTCGAGTAAGACTTTCCTTTCCTCTCCGCGGGCATAGAAACGTCACTTCCCTTTTGAGCCGTGAACGCCGACCAATCTCAATCGCGATTTTTCCCTCACAAAAATACCCAGGCACCCGTGACTCCTAGCATCGCCAGCGATCGAAAATGAAAAGCTCTCCTTGAAGACCAAAACGCCGGAGGAACGGTTAAAAAAAATCATAATTCTCGATCAATCTCACCTCGAATCCAACTAGAATGCTATTTAAAAAAAAAACTGAATAGGCGAAAGATAAAACAATAGAGATGTAGCGAAGTTGTGGACGCAATATTTTACTTTTTCTACCTGTCGATTAAGTGCAATCGGGTGAATTTAATGTCTGGATAATCGTCCTAATTGAATTGAAAGCGCGTCATTGGGCGCCGCTGTATCGCGGAAGCGAACCGACGGGGTACGTGGGAGGGAGAGGCACGCCAAATAAGGCCCCGTAATCGTCCGCGATCGCACGTGTGATTGAAATCGGTCAGTCCACACCTGGGCGGCGTTACGTAATTCCACGAAGAAGCGTGTAGAATGTAGCCGAGCCGAGCCTGGCACGCTTTTCGTGCTTTTTACTCGTGCCCGCGACACGTTCCGGCCGTCTTCCGGCGTTGGTACGCGTTCAAGGGAGAAAAATCGCTCGACGTAGGTCCGTTCATTAGCGTTATATCGGGCTCTCGATCGCAAAAAAAAAAGCAGGCAAACAGTCTACGACGTATCGCCGAGACCGAGTAGACCGCTGAAGGTATTGTGGTGTACAGATTTCGGGCGCTGCTAGATATTACTAGGCATTACTAGGCATTTTTTGGGCATTAGGCCTTGCTGGCGCATTATAAAGACTCTAAAGAGATAAAGCAAAATAAAGCAAAATAAAATAAGGTAATGCCCACCGGGCATTAGTAGGCATTGGTGTAGATAATTTTGGTCAGTGGTTTATCCGTCGGCCGAGAAATCTATCATTTCCATTCTGGCCGAATGTAAAGGCCGAATCAGACTAGCAATTGTCGAAAGCGGGTTCAGGTTTAAAGGCGTTTCCACCGAAGCGCTCACCTTAACCCGATTCTGGGCCCGACTCCAGCCCGACTCTGACCCTCGGTGGAAACGTGGTCCGAGTCGGCAATTGCTAGTCTGATTCGGCCTTAAAACGGTGCCGACGTGTATCGTCTATCAACGGCACGGCGGTTTAATTACGTTGAATCAGCGGCGGGAGAGGGGAAGGGAGTGCAGCGCGTGTGCATCGCCGAGACTCTCCTCTTTGGACACCCCATGCATACGCGGAATACGCGATGCCGGTTCTTGACTTAAACACCCGATCAACGTGCTCCGCCTGCAGCTACACTCGAAATCCTCCGGAGCGTATGCATGTCGCGCGGCATGCGGCCGCGCCGCGTGGCCATTAAGTGCAATTACTTTAAGTACGAGAGCGCGCATACCCGTTATGAAAATAGAAATAGGTGTGCGCCCGAGCGAGAAGGCACGGGGGATGGACGACGAAAAGGTAGGGGAGAAAGAGAGAGAGACGGATCCTCGGCGATGTGCTAATACACGCGTACGGGGCGCGTAGCGATGCGATTCACGTTGTGCACGTGTCAGAGCACGCCGGCCGTGCGTATGTTAATGACACCGAAATGACGGCCGCGTAATGCGATGCGCGATGCGCGTGTGTGGGGACCGCTGCCGGGCCGGGCCGGCCTGGGCCGGGCGTGCTCCGCCGCGACCACCGGCGTAGCGCAATAATGACGCACGTCACTCGATTTTATTATTTTAATGGACCGCCACGCCGCGCCGCACGGCCCACGCGACTCGCATACTCATCGGCCGTTTTCGCGCAGGGACCTCGTCCTTTCATTCAGCCCGAGCCCCCTCCCCTCCCCCCCTCCTCACCTGTTCTCTTTATTTCGCGTTAAGGCCGAATCGGACTAGCAATTGTCGACGCGGATTGGATTGGAATTGGCGATTGTCTTTTAGCCAATGAACGGCTAGCGATTTAATAGACTCTCATTGGCTGTGTTCAGCAGAAGTCAGCGCTTAGTAAGCGCTTTATGCTGATTGGATAGAAGAATAGCTCTCTATTTCAGCACAGATCTGAAAGTATAATCCAATGAGCGCAAAGCGCTTAGCAAGCGCTAACTTCTGCTGAACGCAGTCATTGGCTAGAGGACAATCGTCAGTCGCCAATCCCAATCCAATCCGAGTCGGTAATTGCTAATCTGATTCGGCCTTTAAGCACGAGTCCGCGCCGATCGAAAGTCACTTTAATTGTCGAAGACAACTGGCCCTGGTCGCTTTCCTTCGTTTTCCGAATGAAGACCGCGAGCACGACCGGAGTTCTCTCTCCGTTGATTCTACCGATCCGTCGCCGTTTGTCGAAGCGATCGAAATTCGTATTGAAAGTCAAGGAACGGATCCTTGCGATAGATCGCGAGATTAACTATTTCACCGACGTGTAATCTAAATTGAGGGATGCTGTGGCTCTGCGCGAACACGAGTGATTTAATAGAGGACAGTCTTCTGAGATAGGCTTCTAATATGAGACAGCAGGTTTTCAAAACATCCACATTTAATCACAAATCTTCATTCACAACGACTACACGATCTAACAATGAATTTTCCACTAAACAGATTTCACTCCAAGGGCAATAAATTCACGATGAAACCAGTAGATGATGCCTATTAATTTAGCAGAAACTCCGCTCTCATATTAGCTTATCTCGTAACAGGGGACCTCCCTTTCCTCTAGTTGTAGGGAAAGTATGCTCGGTGTTCGTATGCTACGTTCGTTAAGAGAGATAAATTCGGTTCTTGGAAGAAATTCACAATAAGCGCAAGTGCTGGGATTAATTGCTTGCGCGAGCTCAAGCACGTGAATCTAATAGCAATTTCTCGAGTATATACGCTAAATTTTCACACTGTCCCGTAAGATATTACAACAAACTTCCTCTCTCTCTCTGTCCGCTCACCCTCCCCTCTTGTCTCTTTCCGTTTTTCGCCCCGGCCATTATCATTGTCCCTCGAATGACAATTTCGTTACTCCATCTGCATCTTTCAGCGTACACTTGCTTCACATGCGTTTTCTTACATCACTCAAGTACTCACTATATATTCATACTGCGTTTATTAAAACTATATCTGTATTATTCTTTCCTCTATGCAATCTCCTCTTGTCTCGTCGAATACTCTCTCATCTCATTCTAAACCGATGGGCCTGTAAAGGCCTGTGTCCATGATG
>NW_011967131.1:179830-214153 GCF_000949405.1 Vollenhovia emeryi
CGTCAACCAAAAAGAAAAAGAAAGTATAATCTAAATCGAAACCGTCGTCGCAACGAGAGCAAGCCGATGCGCGGCGGCCGGCAAAAGCCTCTCTCGCGAGCGAAAGAAACCGGGCGATTTCGATCGCGCGGAGACGCGCGGTTAAATATTCATCGTCGTCATTCCGCGGGCCGGACATCAAAGACGCCCCAAGCACCGGTCCGCGTATGCGTACGTGCGCACAACCGGCAGCCGTCGTATCCGGTAGAGAATTTCAAATCGATCGCTTGTTATTCCCGGCGCGAGTCGCACGGACGAATGTCCCACCGGTGACAGTCTTTATATTATCTTGTCGCGGCGGCGGTGGCGGCTACGTTTCTTTCTTTCCGTTCAACGAGCGGCGCGCACCGCGTTCATCGAATTACAGGCCGCGACTATCGCGGATTCCTATCCCATCCTTGTCCCGTTTCCGAAATCTACTCGTAGTCGAGGCACGTACTCGGTTGTTATGCCTCTCGCGCTGCAAATTGTATTATAAATTCTATCGAGCGACTCCATCTATCTGTTTAGCGATTTTATAGGATTCAATAGAATCGACGATTGACGTTGAGCCGCGCGAAACGGCCGTGTTGGCGGATTCGTTTACCTTTTTCGATAGTTTGTTAGGTGCGGTTTCCGGGCATTCTGGATCCTCCGGATTCAGGCAGGGCTTGCCCTGATAGCCGTTCGTTATCCCGGCCCTCCTCATGTAATCCTCGAGCGTTTTAAACGGAAACTTGCTGGACTCAACCAAGACCTGTATCTCGTCCAACAATGTCGAGGGACTGAGATTCGTCCACTTAACGCGTCTGTTGTTCTTCACACCGCTGTTCAATCGGAAAAGAAATGGTTCCGTCAACGAAGCTCGTTTATTCAATCAATTAATATTCATAATCGAACTCGAACAAACAGATCCATGGCCGAGCGTAAAAGTTAACATTAAAAGCACATTACTTACACGTAACATTTACGTGTTTAATGAAATTGCAACGTTCGAGTGTTGGCGCGTTAGTATGAAATTAATTTGAAGGATTTAGAAATTTGTCGCTAAACACTTTTTTTTATCTGTGATTAAATCTGCGAAAAAGCTGACGATACTCACGGTATGTGAACGGGAAACTCCGGGCCCAAGAGTTTACTACCCTCCCAGAAGCAATCGAGCGGGGTGATGATGGCGCAAGGTATAATACTTTCGAAGATCTGCGAACAAAAGAAAAAGAAATAAATACGCACGTCTTCTCGCAGGAGACGAATGCGTTCTGATATCGCTAACGAAACGATACGCTTGGATATCATCGTTAATTGGCGCTTAATGTTTTTTTTTCTATAACAAACAATACTTTCCGGCAATAAAACTGCACGCACGTTCGTGTTTAAACGCCTTGGAATTTCCTGTACTGTATGAGAGATTCCAAGGTGATTAAAATTCGGAGAGTTACTTTCTCCGCTCCGAAAAGTGATCGTTTCAGCGTGGAACGGCTCGAACCACACCTAACATGATGCCGCATACCGCAGCGGGACGCCGGCGTCATTATTCAACGCTAATTGCTCGCTCTCTTGTCCCGAGCCCTTCGCAACCTTGCCCCGTGCGTGTGCAACCGATACGGCGCGCGCACGTCCGCGCGCGGTTTCATACGCGTAGGAAAATTTGCAATTCCAACGACATAGAGCGAGTCTCCAATTTAATTCAGTTCAATGCAATTTCATTATCGTTAAACAGAGGGGCAAACCGCTGAGGGCATTGTATAACAGATTTGCGGCATTACTAGGCATTACTAGGCATTTTTTTGTATTAGTGGGTGTTATTTGGCCTTACCGGGGAACTATAAAGAATCTAAAAAGATAAAATGAGATAATAAGATAAAGTAATGCCCACTGGACATTACTGTCAAATTTTGGCGCATTAGTAGGCGTTGGTGTATACATGATTTTAGTCAGCTGTTTACCGCTCGGTTAAAACGTTCCGGAAATCGAAAACGTCGAATTGGCTGGACGAAGCGTTGACTCGCGAACGACTGGCGAGTCATATCCTAATGAGTGCAAATTGGGCGAGTTCTGCGAGATCGCTTTTCAAGTGTCATTCGGGGGAAGCGCAACAGGGCGACCGGGATCCGAGCTCTGTTTGAGCAGCTGTCAGATATTGCACGGGGTGTGTAATCTAAGATGATCTTATCCCGCCGTCGAGATGCAAGGCGCGCGCGAGGGTTACGAAAGAAGAACGTGGTGCGCGGGACCGCCCTATTCGAGTTTCCTGGAACCCAGAGGTGGGCCCTCGGTAATGGCCTAGTACCCAGAAAACCCGTATGACGATCGTTAATGTCGAAGCCGGACATTAGTCGGATCGGATTTTGTTTACCGCTCTATACGGAGAAAACCCTTCCCGCTCGCTCCCTCGTATACTTCTTGCTATTGTTGAGATTACTAGCAAAAAAGCAAGCTACTCCTCCACGCATTGTCTCAAATCTCTTCGTGTGGCGCAAATAGAAGAACGAGAGGTAAACCGCTGGCCAAAATCATCTACATCCATGCCTACTAATGCCCAGTGAGCATTACTTTATCTTATTGTCTTGTTTTATTTTATTTGCCTTGTTTTATCTTTCTTTATCTTATTTTACCTTTATAAAGTCCCAGCAAATCCTAATGCCCCCAGAAAAAGCGGTTTACCCCTCGTAGAAGAATAATTGGATATACCTGCTTCTAATTAAATTAAATGACAACGGAATTGTACGTATTGTGCAATGTTAAGAGAGAAAGCGAGGGAGCGAGAGAAAGAGAGGGCCAGATTCATGGCCATGCGTAAAAATTTTCGACGACGCATAAAAAAGCAGTCCCTTGCGCGAAACACGTTTATAATGTCCCGGAAGCGGCGGATTGGCGTTCGTGATGAGATCTTGAGACGCGCGTTTTTCTCCTCGAAATACCACAGCCACCGCACCGCCGTTCGTTCTCTAACGCGCTCACTCGTTAGCCGCGCGCAAAATGATGTAACGCGCGTACACGCACGTCGATCTCTCCTCGACGACGCGGATATCGATGCGGAGTTGTCATAAATTTTTAAACGTCTCCCACGTGATATTTCTCGAGAGATCCCTATCAATAATAGCGCACGTCGTGTCGATTAATCTTTCGATTATTGCATAAATCCCGCAAAGAAATTAATATCTTCCATCACCTTTGAGATTAAATAATTTGCAAGATAAATTGTCCTACAGTCAAAGTACGTGAAGTGAGTTATCAAAAACGATTTATAAGCTATTTAAAAAAGAGACAATGAAAGATAGAAATTTCGAAAATTATTGAAGAATTAAATAAAAACGAGTTCAACGGCACAGATTATTAATAACCCAAGCGACGTGGTTATGTTCAAAGTACGTTTAACAAACGTTGAAAGAATATACGTTTAAAATTTAACATCTTTTTTTAATCATTTAATAAACGTTATAAAACGTTTTAAAATATCTATACTTTACCATTCTCTTTTGACTAGTTTAAAAATACTGTTTTTATACGAGACATTTCGACGGTTTGATACGTTTTCATGATATATGAAACGTATATATATATATGTGAAATTCTGTCTGTCTGTCTTTACACAATTCTGTGCCAATGGACTGAGCCGAATCAAGTTTGGCATAATTATTCAGTAGGGTTCTGCGAAAAATATAGGCTATCTTTTAACTTGGAAATCCAACTACCGTGTACTAAAATCAATATCAATTTTCGCCTTTTTATATGCCGTACTTAAAAGTAATTGTAATAATTAGAATGAGAATTTGTGCATTTATAAAAGTTCGAATAGATCAAAATAACTTCGCGCAAATTTAAAAACAACTTTTGCCCCTTGAAATCAATTAAAATGAGAATTGGTGCATTTATAAAAGCTCGAAATAACTTTGCGCATTTAGGAAAACATAACATTGCATGCGGGCGTCTCAGAGATGCAAGTAAACTGTCTCTGAAACGTCATTTTTTAATGACAATAGGTAGTCGAGTCAATTCTTCCTGTCGGAAATAAGAAACCGAAGTTTTTACAAATTTACTTCATGGGAAATGAACAAGAAGAAGCCGATCAACGCTGTGAAAACATTCTCGGTGTAAGACGAAATATTGTTTTAAATTGACAGCGACTTTTGCTGTAAATGCTGCGCACTTTAACATAATTTAGTAAAGATATTAAAACGGCATTGCAAAGAACGGATGAACATAAAGTTGTTACTCGAGCGGATAAGAGACCAGTTGAGGAACATGAAAGACGTTTTAATGCTCCAACTGTTAATGAGGTTGCAATTACTATAGTTGGAAGTGAATTCGAAAGGTGTGACATAATTATTCACAAACGGAGTGAAATAAAATATGTGGATAAGAAATAATGAAATGTCCAAAAAAGTTGCTTTCAAAAAAAGGGAGACCCGAGCGAAGCCGAGCAAGCGTGCTAGTTATACATATTTTTATACATTTTATATGTCATAGAAACATATCGATTAAACGTTTTTCAAACACAAAACAATAGCGTAAAGTGGTGAAAATCTCGATACCGGACGTACGCGATATTTCGCTAACGACGGCTATCGATAGCTTATTACGCGGGTACGTCGTGCACGTGTCACGTGCGCGCATTGATGCCTTCACTAGGGGTCTAATGGGACCGGGAGACGGTGCGTAAACACGTGCTTGCGCGCGCCATTCATGCTGTACGCGCGCGCGCGCGCGCGCGCGTGCATCCGTCCGGGATGCGTATACGTGCGTATATATGCTAGCTGTATTACCTGATCGATGTAGTGCATGTCGAAGTTGGGTATGCTCGGCGCGTAACACAAGTCCTTCAGCTTCCACGTGCTGCAAATGACACATTGCATTCGTGACTACGAGACTCTTTGCGTCATTTCATTCTTAAAGTAACAGACGGTCGACGTGCGGTAAAGAGCGATCGCGCGAATTAAGCGGCACGTTGACAATTTTATCTGCGCGTTTACAGATATTGGCTAAAGTGAATCGATCTTAAAACGCGCGGATTGAAGAGACGAAGAGAGCGATAAATGGTCTTATATGAAGAAATCGGAAATACAAAGGAAACCCTTCTCTCACACGAAGCTTTGCTTCCGCAAAAATTGAGCTTGGAAATTGAAAAATTCATATCTCCCGTCAGCTTTGAGATTAAATCATTCGCAAGATTAAGTGCCCTACAGTCAAAGTACGTGAAGAAGTGGGTTATTAAAAACAATTTACAAGCTATTTAAAAAAGACAATAATCAAAATTTGAAGAGTGTCGCTGACAAATTGCGATATTTATGAAATATAAACATCATTTCTATTTTATTAAATAGGGTACCATACAGTTACCCATATTCTCATGAAACAAATTCATTCATCAGCCTATGATGCAGCATCTCATTAAATCCGAGCTCAATATACAATAAACGCTATCGATTTTCCAATTCAATTTTCTAAAAATATATATATATTTCAGTTTTATAGGAAGTCATATAATTCCGCATTCTCAATTTATTCTCTCTTTCGCGCATAATTCCTACTCTTCCGATTTGCATCACCGCTAACAGGTCACCCTGTATAAACGCCACGATCCCGTCGTGGGGATTAATTATGCCGCCGAGCGGCTAGTCTCTATCTCTCTCCGTTTCTAATTAATTCAACTCTCGAATTAAACGCCGGACGTTCCCTTTCCGTATACAAATGAGAAAGCGCAGTGAGCGGAGGAAAGGACTTACATATCGAACAGGTGCACCTCTATATCCAACGCAGCCTCCAGCACTGCCAAGTGTTCCCTAAGCGCGGCCGGGTGCAGGATATTCGCCCCGGAATGCCTCGGCGTCTGGATGACGAGCTGGTGAGTCGAGGCGGTTGTCTCGCCGAGCACTTCCGACGCGTAGGTGAGCTCCTTTTGCAACCTTCCACCTTCTGCAAACGAAAGTCAGTGAGCGATTAGTTCACCTGCTTCAAAAATAATTGCGATGAGCGTATTGTAATTCAATTATAATTCCGTGACTGCGTTAAAAAAAAACATCGAGTACATATAGATATGAATCGACGAAAATTACTTAGCCCTTTGAACCATACATTTTTCCTTTCAGTCGATTTTTCTGAAACTTAAGAGTTTTTTGGGTCACTGATTACGATTCTGGTGTCAGAATTACAAAATTCAAATGCAGATTTTCAGGCGCCACGTTGGATCCGCCATTATAAATTTTGTAAATCTGACCTTATAGTGTCATCAGCAACCTGAAAAATTACCGAGTTCCAGATCAATCGATTGCATATTTTGCAATTTTAACTCTTTATATTGGATTCGCTAGTTTGAATTTCCAGATTTTCAAATTTTGACTTTAAATTAGAAATCTGTGATCTGAAAACTCCCAGATACCTAATTTCGGAAAGTCGTTTATAGATATAATTGTTCGACTACAGGTTATCTTATAGAAAACAAACTTGTTTAATTAAAATTTTAACTTTGAGCTGCTACATTGAGTCAATCGTCGGTAATTTTAGAATTTCGACTTCAGCTTCAGAATTAGCAAATGAAAAACTTTCTAGATATGAAGTTGTAAAGACATCGGAGTGAAGGAAGTATCTATTGGTTTTTTACTTTCAGGAGGTGTAACCACACATACATGTTCCACCGTGCTTCAAAGGGTTAAATGTCGCTTTGCGTCTGAATTTTTATTGTTTTTCTTTTCATTTAAATATTCATTGAATGGTACACAATTATTCGATGGACAAATAGTTTTCGTATGTAGATTGTTATTCGGGGCACGATACGATAATTTTTACGTCGAGTTTCTTGTTGGATACAAAGTAGGATTAGCGAGACCCGTTTAAACTGGATTTTTACGAAAAAATTAACATGGAAACGATGTCGCGAGCTTCAGGTGTTCTTTCAGACACACATGGGTTGACTTTGTAAAGCCTTCCGGCGGACGATGTTTGCGATCAGCGCGGTTCCCCGAAGAGAAACATTGGCCGAGACAGTGTCGTAACACACACGTTTCTGCGCGTCTTTGTACTGACAAAAATTCCTGGCAGTCTACCAATAAAACATTCCCAGAAACGGACATGAAAATAGCAGATCGAAACGCAGCAGGAGAGACCGATTCGTAATCTGGCTGTCACACAGATCGTTCCCGCCCGCGTCAGCGGCTCGTTGTTTTCTTTCTAAAATCGATACCCTGCGGACGATGTTATACTCGTATATCGAATCGAATTTCATGTCCTTTTTCGAATTCGAATCTAAACGAATCGAGTTAAATTGAGAATTGTTTAAATATAATTTCTAATTAACGGTACAATTATTATAAATTTACTTTTAACACACACATTATAAGAGAATGTTTGGCGTGGAAAAGTAATAATTATACAATATAAATTTGTTTTAAGGTAAATTACATATTGAAATATTTCAAACTAATAACATATACTTTGTTTAACATCGCAGTAACTAAAACAATGGGCAAAAAATTACAGACAAATTGTTAAAATATTCTAATAATAACATTAGCAAATGACTGTATAGTAATTAAAATAATTCCTTTTACTATTAATGCTCTTTTGTTTGTTGAAAGAACCAATCGCATTCTATTGCTACTTAGCCACTCATTGTCAATGAGCGACTGTACCTGAATACCTGAATACTGAATGCACCATGAACGCAGCTATTAACGATTCACGACCGTACAGTTCTGCTTATTAACGGGAAACAGGATTTATGAGATTAGCAATATATATAATTCGTATTCGAGCCATCTGGATTCGAAATTTTCGAATAGCCTGAAATTATAGAAACTCAAAATTCTAATCAAATCGGATATCACTCGATTCGATTCGATTCATGTTCGCACGTCTCTTTAACGGACGGCTTTTACTCACACGGAGAAAAGCCAACAGAAATGAGCAACAGATGCGGAAAACCTAATTTATCTTCGACGCAGAGAGAGCTCTCGTCAAGATTCTCTGTCTCCGACGACACAATCCAGAAGCTTTGAGAGAAGACTTCCGGAGTGAGGGAAACGCGGCTTCGACTCAAAGGGAAGTGTTTTCGTTTGACATCGTGATATCGCGGTCGCGCTCCATCGTTCCCAAAAAAGGGAGGACCTCGCGGAAGAGATTTTAGAGCGAGCTTAAAGAAAGGGGAAAAAAAAGAGGGCGAATTATTTTGGCTCGAAAGTGCGCGGGCACCGTAGGAGCATCTCGCGCGGGGATCCACTTCGCTTTTTATAAGCCATTTGAGGGAGCGAGACAAGAAGCCCAGAACCGTCTTTCGCGGAGGACGACGCGCTGCGCGCTGCGATTTAAAGGAGCATACACCGTATATACGACGAGCAGTAGTAATGGACGAGGGGCACACGAGGATGATGGCCGTTGTGCGCGCGCGCGGGGTACCCTGGTATCCCACCTAGTCAGATTTCACCGTCAAAAATGCCGACGGCGTATTTGCTCGTTCCGCCACGACGCGGTCTCCGTGGACCACCCGTATTGCTCGCCGCGCGAAAGTGGTTCTCAAACGGCCTCGCGAAAAGGACGACGGCGCGGGTAAAGAAACGAAAATGAATTGTTTCCTACAATTTAAGGAAAAGTCTAACGAACCGACGACGGGACTAGGGATTAACTGTTTAATTTACTGAAAAGAAGAACGGCTCGTGTCCGCGCGCGAGACACCGCGATTTTACCAATGAAATACTATTTTTTTCCACGTGTGTGTGTTTCAGCGTTTTATTTTTACATCTAAATTGGCCGATTAAAGAAATGAAACGAGTGTGTTAAATTATTTGCTGTTAAAATTCAGCACAATTTAATTCGTCAATTTAAATAAATCTGATAAAGATTAAGAAAACTTACATCAGACGAGTGATAAAAAAAATGATCAATCATAAATATACATTGCTAATACATATAATAAAACATTCATAATGATTTTATATATAAATTTCTTTTGATACAAAGTTATGTTCATATACGAAAAAAAATTAAAAATATATAACAAAACATCTTTTTAGAATTATGTCACGAAACAATAGTAATCTTCAAGATGAAACAGTAAGAAAAAAAATAAAAGTTCCAAATTTCATTCGACCTCAAAAAAATTAATAAATAAGATATTTTGAGATTTTTTTCATTTCTTCTACAATACAAATAATACTAAATATCTCTCTCCTTTCCTAGTGAAAAAAAGAAATATGTTAAAAAACAGATCTCCAGTAACTCTCCTTGTGAAAATTGTTGAATAATAACTTACAATTAGTGCAAAAGGCTACCATTTCTTTAATCAAGTTTAAGATAATCTTAGAATTTGGAGTTCTTTTTTAAAAGAAATCGTAAAACTTCTTTATAGGTGTGAGAAAATTGAATAATGCAAAAATTGGGTGTTCCGTTGTCAGCTCTACTCAACAAGCAGGAGAGGCTATGCACAAATAACCCAACTTGCGCTATGATTTCTCTGTAGACATAATCAAATATTCCGATCATTTTTTTATCGATCACTAAGAACGTCGCATGACATAATTGCCGCGACGATGACAGTGAGACTATGCGTTTGTGAATCGGCCTGTAGAATGCGGTCGGGCACTGAGCGTAATAAAGACACTACTCTCTGCTCTACGAAGCAAGAAACGTGGCCTAACGGTGGAAAGCGGAGAAGAGGAAAGAGGTGGAGGAAGAGAGACAAAAAGAGAAAGACGGAGAGAGAGATAGTGAAAAAGGGCAGCACCGCCAACGGAGAGGACGGTTAGAGGGGGACTAGCAGGCAGGATACATTCGCAAGGGGGCGGGGGGGGGGGGAGAGGGCACCGGGCTTGATTTATCGACGAGGCGTCTCTGTAATTATTTCTCCGTCTCTGTCCCGTCCAACTCTCGGGAGCGAGCGGCTCTCTCGCGCCCCCTCACCCTCCTCCCATCCCCCAACCTGTCTATCTGCACCCTTCCGGCTACCGTGATTGCGGTCGCGCGCGCTCACATCTCTCCGCGCATCGGTCCCGCTCGCTCCGGGGCACCCTTGAATGGCCCCGTCGTCTTTCAGCTCTGTCGGCGCGCCTCATTCACCATTCCTCTCCTCTATTGTTTCCGCGAACTTCCCGCGAGCATCCCGGAGACCGGGGGTGGAATCGCGCGGGGACGTTGCATCTGTCCCGCGACGACAACGACGACCATCTTCCAGCCCTCTCTCGCGACGGGAATCACGGGGGTCCTCGTTCCTCTATCTCTCTCTCTTCGGGGGAGTTCTCCAGGGTCAAACCGTGGGGTCAGCCGTCGACGTTAATGCGATATCACGATCACGTCTTCCAATTGTGAAAGGGAAAGAGCTCTATTAAGCTCGGGAATATAACGATTGCGCTATTCGGCCGCTGGGAAGCGATTGATATGTCCGATAGCGAACTGACGTTTACGTTCGACCCGAGATTCGAAGGTTCTCCAGGAAGAGGAAAACGAGAGAGCCATGCTCGAGTTCCGCCCTCCGTCTCCCGGAGAGAGAGGGAAGCAGGTGCACGCTGTGGCCCCCTCCATTTATATTACGGGGAGGGGGGGATTTTCTCATCTCGCCCCGGTCTTACACTTAAAATCAGTTTAAATCAATACCACCAGAGTGTTTGTATCGGTACCAATTATATCCGTTTCAATGATTTGCGCTTAAAGATTTACGTAAGAGACCTTCACGTAGCGTCGGTTTACTTCAATACCGGAAACTGCAGCTTTCTGTTTGCAAGACGATATCATTGATATTGACGTTGACGATCAATAATCATATTGATTGATGTTGATTCATGATGTCAACTTACAATTCCTTTCCAATTCACCTATTGCTAAAACTATAATAACTGAAACTACCAGAACTGTGAGAAAATGTAAATTTACTTGCAGAGTTAGGATTTACCAGGACCGGCCTGCAGCGACGAAAGCTTCTAGTGGAGAACGAAGAGTCTCCTTAGATGACGTAAGCGTCTCGCATCGCGTTGAAAATACCGTTCGCGCTGTTATTATTCAAATTATTTATTCTAGATCGATCGACGGTCCTCGTCGGAGCTGGATCTATTCATCTCCGACCGGCGCGCAAGTGCGGACAGCTTTATGGCATGTGAAAACGTAAGAACCACGTGGCAGCCTCGTTAGGGGTCCTTGTTCCTGCGACACGCCCCGGCTGGCCGCGCGATGCTTCGAATCTTGGAGGAAATGCTTAGAATTTCCTGCGTGGCGAGAAGAACATGCCCGCCCGCTTTCCGTGAGATTGATGGGCGGTTCTTCGCGGCGTTCAATTCCTCATTTCCTATCGAAATCCTGCCGGTGTTCCCCTTTTCTCCCCCCCCCCTCCCTCCCCTCCCCCAAATCCAAATGTCGATCGGCAAAAAAGATCGAATCGTCGAATCGATTCCCAAATTTAAATTCCAAGTAAATTAAGATTTACATTCGGGGGGGAAAAAAACATTTATGTATACAGATGGAATACGTAAGTTGGAATGCGACCCTTAAATTAAGGCAACCTCCATCAATTATTTCGTAATAACGCAACTTGTAAGAAAACAAAAAAAAGACGCGAATCGCAGATTCCCTGTCTGTCGTTTTGTATCCCTGTACCCCCCACCCCCCTCACGCTCACTGTCGAGGTCGCGAATCTGTACGCGGGTTGAATGAGAGTCACTGGGATTGGATGGGGCTCGGTTCCGGTGAATGGTCGCGGTGGGTGGCCCGGTGGGCTCTCTGTGCGCCAAGCCAACCCAGTCAGCCAGCCAGCCAACCAGCGGTGGGCCTGCGTGCCTGAGCTGAGCTGAGTCTCGGATCTTCTCTCCGGAGAGTAGAGTCGAGCCGAGCCGAGTCGAGCGAGAGCAACCTCCTCGTCGTCATCGTCGCAGTGGCCGTCGTCGTCGCCGTCGCCGTCGCCGTCGTGGGGCCGGGGCCTCGTGGCTCGCCCCCTTGCCAAGCCCGGTCCCTTCCGCCGCAGTCGCTCACAGTCGCTCGCTCGCTCTTCGTCGCTCTCTCGGCGCACTCCGTCAGGAATAGTCAGTAAAAGGGGCCACAAGAGAGTTCCTATATCGAGTAGCTGCTGGTCCACCCTCTCCCGGGCGCGCACCACGCCACACGCTGCTTCCTTTCTCCATCTCGCGGTTCCTCTCTACTATCCGTCCAGTGCGCGTCAATCGCACGGGAGAAAGAGTACACAGTACCGGCTATTCATCCGCGAGCGCTTCGTAGAGCATTCGACGAATCTTTCAGTAGAAAATCAATTTAACGTTCCCGGAGCTATATTCGATTCAAATTATTTCAAGTTTGATAAACGCGTTCAATATATACGCAGAGATAAGCTCGACTGAAATTAATCGATGCTTTCTCGGAAGGCGAGAGTCTTGGAAATGAATAGAAACGAGTATTGTAACTTCAAAGCCATAACGATTGATAAAAGATAAAAGTCTGCAGCACTGATGAAAGTCTACCGCGCGCAGTAGAGGGTTAACATTATTAGTTTCATAGTGCGGTAGCGACTTGAGATCGCGGCTCTCTATAATAACAAGATGCTATTATCTTGTTACGGGTGGTCCGTTGTCGGTGATACAATAATACCGTGATGGTGATGGTCCGTAAGATCATCATCTCATTTTCAGAATTTCGATGCAATAAAGTACTGTCTTCAGCGCAGAATTTCGGAATGTTTCAAAAACAGTATTAAATATAAAGAATATTGGACATCCGAGGATAAAGTGTCCATTGCACATTTTTACTACACAAAAATAACGCGACTCTTTTTTTATTTCGATCCAGAATCGATTTGCCCGGTTCATTTAAAATCCTTTTCTCTCGGAAACTCATAACGAATTCAGTTACTTGCACTAGTGCGCACCGAGTGTACACTAAGGCTTGTTTATAATCAATATTCCTATATTTAACTTTGTCTTAAATACGCAATCAAAAAGTATTTAGCCAAAAATGATCCGTACGGATGCTGCACAGATCATATTACCGAGTAAAAAATATTTCAAGAGACCTTTAAGGCAATCCTTAAATATAAGAATTGACTGTAGACGTAGTCTTAGCATGCACTCAGGGCGCACTAGTGCAAGCAACCGAATTCGCTATCAGAAATTCAAAAGTGCATCTCTCAAGTTCCCGATGAGAATTTGTTCTTGTTCAGAAATCTCCTCTGGAATTTGCTTGAAGACTTCTCGTCATGGTCTCAAGAGTTTTGTCAAAAAATATTAGGATTGAAGACGATCCTAATAGGAACGATAACAATGACGAATCTGAATTTTATTAAAAAACTAATAGAACTTTAATGGTACGTACGATACAACGGACTGCCAAAGGTTTCCAAAGATATTATTAGATTAACAGAATTTGTGATAAAACTTATGAACTATTTATTAAATATCTAATCAAACTATATAGAGTGGGAGAAACTTATAAATTACTTACAATTAATTTTCTCCTAATCAGATCATACTTCTCTTATCCTTTCTATCGATAAGAAATCGTTAGAATCCGTGAAGCACGGACCAGTTCTGTGCCGAGAATAAAATTAGATATCTAGCAACAAATGGTGCATCGAGCCAGTATATCTCGTTGCAAGATCGTACATTTGAGTACACGAAATACAACTTTTATCGCTTATCGTGTAACACAGAAAATACTGGATAGAGTTAAAACAAGCCTCGCCGCTTTCCCTGCTGATTCATGTAACTCGGAATTCGGAAGATCGGAAACTACAAAAGTATGCTCAATTAATCTGACGTACTTGGAACGGCCTGTACAGGGCCAAGGAAGCCGCCTTGTCGCGTTAGTGCGACAAGGACGGACGGAGGACGAAAGCACGACCGTGCACGAGGGCCGGCCCGAGTGCTTACATCTTCATTAGGCCTCCATGCCTTCCAGTGGGCGAGAGCGAGGAGAAAGAAAGGGAGAGGGAGAGAGGCGGACGCGCGCTGAACGAGACTGAGAGGAACGGGGATCGAGGGAAAGAGAGAGAGAGAGAGCAAGAGGTCGGAGAGGAGAAGCCGAGAGGAAGAAAAAGGGCACGATGTGAGACGAGAGGAGGATGGAGCGAGAAAGGCCGGTAAGAGCGAGCTACAAGATCGTCGTCCAAAGACCCACCAGGAATCTGTTGTTGTTGCACCGACGGACGGACGAACGGACGGACGGACGGCCGCATAAACAGAGGATCTCATCTTCTGTTTACTCGCCGTGCACTGTGCACGCGCGCGAACGCCCCGCGGACCGCTATACGGGCGCGACGATATCAGCTATCGCGCGGAGAGGACAGGCATCGGCGCTTGGCGATCGGCTCGAGCCAGCGATCGTGACGCGGCGCGTGATGCAAAGTCGTTTTTATTTCTCTGACACGCATACACGGACGCGGGAATTACCGCTCGAGACGATAGTTGGGCCGCGGAAGAGGAACCGATCTTTTTAACCGGCTGAATCTCTTAATCCTTGTAGGAAATTAATAATCGACGCAAATGGCACGTTCCAATTAAAGGAATTTATTGCGAAAAATATCACCTCAGCCAGGCAGAATTTCTTTAATTAGAATTTGCCAGTTGTGTCGATTATTAATTTCCTATACGTTGGTTAATTATTTACTGGCGACAATAAGTCTTTTTTCCTCTTAATCCTTGTTGCTGAACGTGGCGCATTGTGGATGATTGCGTCAGAAACAAATCGCACATCAGGCAGCAGTGGCTTTATTTTTCCGTCTGTTTTTTAATGTTTCTCATCTTTTTATGGCTTACTCTCTAAAAGTCAATCAATGCACTGTTACTGAAAACAACTGAATAATTCAGTGCTACGTTTATAATGGTGAATCAGTGAATATTCACTGTTTTCAGTGATAATCCACTGATTGACGTTTTAGAGATTAGTAAACCTGACTTTGTCTAATTAATTATTTTGCCAACTCTACACCCCCGAGAAATTTTATTTCTAACATCTCTAGAACGAGACATTCGATGAAAGTACGAGATGTACGGGACACCCTCTACTCTTCGATACATCGATATGAAAATAATTTTGCCAGGCGTGACAATGAATCTCGCTCGCGTAGAATCTTTATCGATTTTAATTCTGAATTAAGTCGTATGCTACGCTCGAATGAGACCGGTCGAGTGTTGTCCTAGCGTTTATTTCGACTTTGCATCCTGTAGTTAGCAGCAGTAAATGCAAATTACGACCTAATGGGCATGTTACGAGCGTTAAGAAGTTGTAATTTATAGGCCGCAGCCGACCGCGTTAAGAAAACCTGAAGAAAATCGACACGTGGAAAACGAGTTTGCAAATAAGATATTTATGCTGAAAGAAAATAATGGTCAGTTTGTTAAATCCAGATCTTGGAAATAACTCAATTCACCTGAACAGCTGAAAATACGAACGACTAATAGAAACCTCGAATTAATTTTTAAAAGAAACTTTCAATTTTTCTTCAAGAAAGTAAACTTGAATCTCTTCGTTCCAATTTGAGGTGTAATAAACATTTACTTGGGGAATACATAATGAGTTTGTTGTGCAAGTTCATTCGGGAAGGCAGATCTTTCTTGAAACGTCTTGTACACATTGTTGCTCTCTTACCTGAGGCAGACGTAAAACAAACTATTCCCGTCTTTTTCCACCGCGCTGTTCTCTCCTTCCTCCCCTGCCCCGTGAATGCTAAACGCTCCCTGCCACACACACAGTTGTTCGAGTGGAGAAAAAGAAGAGGGCGGATATTGGCGCGTGTGCCATTCACGTTTCAGTTTAAACCTTCCGGCAATCACGTCTGTGTACGAAATGCACGAATTCCGCGATTCCAAGTAAAAAAAAACCGGCGCATACTCCTTCTCGGGCAAAGACAGACAGTGATTCAGCACTTAACTTAATAACGAACGTAAACGATTTTTGTATCTCAAAATACGTACTTTGTATAGCTCAACGTTTCTCTCTTCGGTACTCGATTGTTTTATCGATTGTAGCACGGTTTCGACACAATTAAAAAAAAATTTAATGAAAAGAGCGACACGCGATTTCTCATTGTGGTTTCGCTTTTGCTATTGTACCGCACAATCTTTTTCTCTTTCCTTTTATCTTTCCTTTCCTCCTTTAAGGCTGCGTTTTAGAAACGTCACCCGAGTGCCCCAGTGTATCATTTCATCCTTGTTGCTCACCGTATGTTAAATAAGGATAAAATGATACATGGATGATGATAGGGCACTCGGGTGATGTTTCTGAACGCAACCTAAGGGGATTCTAAAGTTGCTAGAGAACTCGATCAGTGTCGATAAGATAGAAGACGGAATTAAAAATGTCAATTATCGACATTTTTAATTATATGTTGTCCCTAGAGTATGCTGGTCTCATCCCTTTCTAAAAAAGAGATGTTACCAGCGCGAATGTCGTTAATATCGAACAGTTGAGGCCTCTTTTCCGCGATGTCGAAAGGTTTTCACGAAGCCTGGTGTGCTTCACTTCTCTTTTAGATTCATAGTGAATGAAGATTTGTGATTTAGTAATATATATTTGTATGCATCAGCTATTGAGGTAAAATCTCTAATCTTAGTAATTAGAGATTTAAGTAACAACGATTTTCGTTTCGAAACATTTTCTCGATTGAACAGAATTAATCGTTAATTTAATCAATACCAATAAGTCCGCAGAATGACACACAAAACGTAGTAACAGTCACGGAACAAAAAAAGACAACGAATTCTCAACGTTCGTTGTTGTTTTTCTATCGGCGCAGTGACGTACGATGTTTGCGTGCCATCGTGTACCTGAAGGTCGCCGCTCTATCATTCGCTCGCCGAACGTCGAGCCGGCAGGCAGCAGCGAGAGTCGCTCCGTGCGTCGTGTTACTTTTGCGTTATCGGTTTCCAAGACTCGATCACGATAGATGCAGGGATAAAACACTATTGATTTGCACACCTTCATCAGTAACAAGTAACGTTCCTCGATTAATTATTAAGTTTCTACAACTTGTAATGAGAAACGCATTGCACATTGAGACGGCTCTTTATCAACGTGTACATAGACATTTCGCGACACCAACTCATCTAAAATATGAGTATAAATCGTGGTACTTTGTCGCGGTTACATCTCGTTTACGCACCGCGCTTTTAATTATCAAGCGATTTCGTGTAATCTGTTCCATTTTCGGGAAGAGAGAGAAATTTGTGCGACTTCGACGTTCGCGCTGTAATTCGCTCTGTCATTCTTCGCAACTCGAACGGGCAGGAAGTAAAGAAAGTCGCTTATCGCACATCGTTACATTATGTAAATGTAATCGAAAATTATCTCGATTAACTGTTGCAATTAATAACAACTATTTATCGCTGGAAACTTCGCTCACATAATTTATTTCGAGGATTAGATCGAAGGACTAAGATTGCAAAATATCGTTTTGCGGACTAATAACTACTTCTTTACCGCGGATTATGCCTCCGATGCTCACGTTACGTTTTATATCGTCAATTCAATAGTGATTTATCCATTTCCTATTCTTCCGAATCAAAAATACAAGTTGTTGGTAATATTTCGTGTGTTTCGCGGTATCTCACATCGCGTACGGGAGTGCCCGAAATTTCGCGCGATCGATTATTTTCGCGAGTGAGTGAGTGTTGTGTGAGTGCCACAAGGAAATCTGAGAGAAGGAGGAGGCCAAGAAGGCATCGGGCAACGGCGGAGAAATCGCAAGGTAAGTGTCTGACATTTTTATGTTATTTGCTACTTGTGCAAAATGCAAGTTGTTGGTAATATTTCGCAAATGAAGCATCTGTTCTGTGGTTTCATTTTATTTATTCAAATGATTCGAACGAGGATTCGAATAAGTGTTAGAGACAAACCATATGTATAAAATTTTGTGAGTTTATATTTAAAAGGAAAACTTTTTCAGGAAATACTCGAAGCGCGCGTTTTGTCATTTCTAGTTTTGAATATATAGTATTTATCATAGAATTCTTGTATCAAGCAAATATTGTCGTCAAGTGTACCAAAAATTGGTAAAATTTTTAATTGTTTTTCGTTTTTTATATAAAGTCAGCCAGCACAGTCTAGACTCTGCTACGTACTTTAATTCCGTAAAAGAGTTTTGCATTTAAAGCCAATTAAAAGATTACTTCTAACAAAGAATATCGACAAAACAGACGGTTTTAGAATCCCCTTAATGTAGTCTCCATCGATGTGACTCCAGAGTCGATATTGCGTTTTCGCTACGACTGGTAATGCACACCGCGCCACTTTTCTCGCATCGAAAATAGCGCAACGAATTCGGAACGAAAGAAAGCGCGACGGTTGTAGGTACGGGTGCAGGTGATTGAAAGCCGATACTCCCCCCCCCCTCCATGTTTGTACCAGACGCAGTTGCATGCATCGATCATTGCTCAGCACCCAAGGGCGTCAGGTAACCGTATCGGTGCCGAAATTTTTCTCTGCCTGGCAACTATCTTGCCACGAGTGTAAATTCTTTCTTCTTGTCTTGTTCTTACGAAAATGTATTTTTCTGCCGACAAAAAATTATCCAATGCCCGACATTGCAGTACCGATGCTTCAGTTACTAAAATGTAGATAATATTTGGCCCCAGTGATGCAGTTTTAGGGTCTTTTTTATGTAAAACAAAATTTGTGGGATTTTAATTTCAATTCAATATATTGTCCATTAGAATTTAAAACTTCTTTCTATTTTGACCTCCGACTTTCTATTCCCTGACGACAAAAGTTTTCGGTTTTGAGCTAAAAACTTAAATCAAGCTTCCTTTTATACCGCATCTTTTATAGGATTAGCCAATATTGTCACAAAAGTTGTGACATAATTTTTGTTGTAATAACATATTTAAATCTCATTAAAGATTAATGAGAGACGACACTACTGTCTCCGCCCAGCACTTAACAGTTAACTTGGCGTAGTCAAGACGAATGCGGGATACGATAAGCCTCAAAACGCTACAATCATAATGTTTCAAAACTACACTCTGTCAAATTAATGTTATTAAAAAAGTAATGTTGAATTATTACAATTTTATTGGTATAAATTGTGTTTAAAGATCAAATTTAATTTCTCAAACATTCTAAAAACTTCACGTTGCCACGACGTGAGTTTAGAATCAGTCGGACATTAATGAATCTCATTTTTAATAAACGTTACATATTACCCTCTTAATAACGTCAGGAAAAGGTGCGCTCGATGTTAACATAGAGAATTTATTCGCATCGCAACGCGGTGCTGGCGGTCGCTTCGATTATTTACTGATAAAGGTACTGAAAAGTGGAAGAAGAGTTATGCGACATGGCGTACGGTGCGGAAGGTCGAAGGACGGTAAAGGGATATAACACCTCCAGTAGAGGCAAGCCGGCGATGCGTACAGATGTGCATGCACACGCGCGCCTGTATCGGTACCGGATATCCGTGAGGTGACTTGCGCCGCGCGTTGTATTCGGTCGGAATATGCGGGCGCAGTCTTTTTAAAAGGGCCGATCAAGCACGAGCGCGTGTCCGGTGGGCGACGACGATTGGCCCTTTCTTCTTCTCGAGGAAAAAATTCGAGTGAGGAACTTATTAGGCGCCGACTCTTCCCGTTGAAAATGTTATTTCACCGGTTTATCGATGCGATTCTACGTATCGTCGAAATTATAATTTTTTAAGGCGGTTAATTTTATAAGTAACGAGCAAATTATATAAATTAAGACATAATATTGTACTTTGCACTAATTGCAAGTTGCACGGCGAGCACAGAATCCCGCGTATGAAAGTCGCGTAACAGAAGTGCGTATAATAGCACGTCACGCAGTATTAATAATAATATAAATTCCTCGAAGGCAATAAACGTTAAGCCACACAATCGCGCGATGGCGCAAGAAAAAAAAAAGAACACCGAAAGACGAAGCGAGCCTCGGGCCAGATCGCAAATCCAACGTTCCGCGCCTCCTTTAACGATCCTTATAAATCCTTAACAGCGGCGGGTTTATCGCCGTGACTGCCGACGGCGATCGGATTGCGACTTTCGTAGTTGCGGGAACCGATCGGGCGCATTACATACCGAACGCCGAACGGCCGTTGGTCGTGAAAGGTGGAAGGAATGGTTTCCGAATGTCATAGCGCGTTTCCGTCAAGTAACATACCGTCGGAAAAATTTCTATGTACCGCAGATTCGCGATTACCAAAATAATTCTTATCCTTTAACTAGTCTGTTCCGAGGGGTAAAACAGCTGACCAAAACCATGTACACCAATACCTATTAATGCCCAGTGGACATTACTTTATCTTATTTTATCTTTATAATGCCCCAGCAAGGCCTAATGCCCAAAAAATGTCTAGTAATGCCCAGTTATACCACAAATCTGTATACCACAATACTCTTAGCAGTTTATCCCCTCAGCCCGTTACCGACAACACTTGTGAGTAAAACGGTTTCGATGATAATTGTCTACTTGCACCAACGTAGCGCAGGTCTTTCGTCTAAAAGCTCACGCGTTAAACTTTCAAACTTAAAAATATCACCACGCAAGCAAGACATTTGTACGCAGGAAAAAACGGCAAAATTGTCGGAAATTTATCATGGGAATTATCAATGGAAGTTCCTTATATCTTACGTTCAATCTTCGCGGAATTTCGTACGTATTCTCGATCGATCCGTTCACGTCGATTCGTCGTACCGTTATTACTGGGAAGACACGCGCGAGAGAGAGAGAGAGAGAGAGAGAGAGGGGGGGGGGGGAAGAGGGAGAGGGAGAGAGAGAGAGAGAAAAACACTTGTCCTCGGTGTGAAGTTTCACGGGGTCAAGTGTCACGGAAGGCCCGCTCGGACGGATTAGTCTCCGACGACGCGATCTAGGAGGTCCGCGGTATCTTCCATCCGATCGAAAACCAGGACACGACTTGCCGTTTCTTCGTGCTAAGTCGAGCGCGTCGAAAGAATCTCTATACAGTTACCCACGGCATCGACGAGGCACTTCTCTCTAGCCCCAATGAACGGAATGTCCGTTTGCCCCGTCTTCCGTCACTCTGCACGACGGAAAATTCGTTACAGAGGACATTCGTTTCAAACATGATCGGCACACGTCACTGTTAACCAGATAATATACAGGGCGGCTCCAATCGTACCGGCCAGATTGTGAGATCTTATAGGAAATTTAATTCTGAGGAAAAAATTTCCCATAAACTTGTGCCGCGAAATGCTTCCCTAAAAAGTTAGCGCCAAAAAGCCTCTAAAATCACGATTTTTTAATACATTTGTGCAGACAATTTAGGAAAGTATGCCTTTTTTACCAAAAGTATTGAAACAAAAATTGTAGAAAATTAAATTATCTTTCGAATGAGACCAAGATATTGCTATAATTACGTTTCATAAGTTTTGAGATATCTGGTTTAAAATGTATAACAAAGTGTTCTCTCGACTATCGACGGTAGAGCTTTTTAAAAATACTCTTTATACTATTGACCTGGTATATAAAACTGTCTGACATGTCTTTCGAGCCCGGCCTACCACTCTTTACGCGCTTATTCGCTTAGACGTTTCAATAAATTATTCGATAAGTATTGCGAATTTTGTAAAATGGTACATGACTTTTCTTCTTAGTCTGACCCAATCTAGCACCAGTTTTTGTAGGGGTCCTCTTGTGTCAGACACCCTGTATAGTGCTCTGCCTAGTGCCGTTTCTAACGCTACTATAATCATTGATCGTTTTAACTCTTGACCTTAATACACTCTATCATCTTGTTCATAGAATACTCCCCAGACGAAGACAAATTATTTTAAAATGACATGACATTTTTTTTAATTACCTCATCTACAGATAGTATTAGGTGAAAAACGAAAATTGAGCAGGATATTGATGAATCTTCGATGAAACATAATTACACCAAGAGTCACGTTTCGTTTACCCGCGGCAGAGATGCCTACCATACGAACGTTCGTTTTTTAACATTTTGTTAAAGACTGAGGGATCCTCTTTAACCTTAGTTTAATATTCTTTGTTTTTTTTCTAAGAGGATAGTTAAAAAAACAAAAATGAATTAAACTAAGGTTAAAGTTAAGGGACGTTGGGAAAACCGCCGGCCTAAAGGGTTGATCTCGCGCAAACTTGCGCGACCGATAAAAAAATTATCGAATTCTAGTAATGCAGATTAACAATTCCGCCGTTATGCAAACGGAACGAAAGTAAAGAGCCCATCCCTCCCCCCTTTCCCCGAGACGTTCGACACTTCTCCTCGCGGACCGTTCCCGCTCGCGCTGGCACATATAAGTTAGCAACGGGTGTTCGAATTAACGTTCAGGCTTCATGAGTAAATATAGAGGGGCCACCCAGCGTGTGTGCAACCTAATGTAACCTTTGGTGGGGGAGATTCCGCTCGAATCGTTTCCCTCTTTTTGCCCGCGCAGCGCGAGCGCGCATCCTCCTCTCTTTTTCCTCCCCGCGGACAATTTATCCGTGTTTCTTGCGGGCTACACCGGTTTTCCACGCGCGGCCGTGAAAATTTACACCGTTGCGCTTCCACCGTTACGAAAGTCCGACTCCGTTCGAAAATAATTGACCGACGATTTTCTCACCCTGATTTGTTTCTCTCTACCGTTATGTTTCACGACGCCAGGGGGAAATTTCACAAGCGATTTAATTTAATCACTTGTGGTAGCAAAGAGATTCCCGAGGGGGAAACCGCTGACCAAATCTTGGCACACCAATGCCCACTAATGCCCAGTGGGCATTACTTTATCTTATTATCTTGTTTTATCTTATTTTATCTTAATAATGCCCCAGCAAGGCATAATGCCCAAACAACGCCTAGTAATGCCACAAATCTGTACACCACAATGCCCTCAGCGGTTTCCCCCTCGGAGATTCCCTTATTTTCAGTAGTTTAGGAGAGATCAGAGTTGTGCGACTTTTATTCCAAAATACAATCATTTGGAAAAATATACGTATATGCCTCGTTATTGCACTTCTTCATCTAACTTTAAATAATTCTACATACTCGAGAGAGTTTTTCTCGTCGAAACATCTTGCTGTGTCAGTTCCTTTTGATGCAACGCGGGATTCAAAGATTTATTTATACGTCTCGATTTTTACGACGACTATAACAGCAAAAGCGCGCGATTCGCGCGCGTCATTCATTCTTAAGCATTGTAAATTTCACTTTTACCCAGATAGCCAAATCAGAATGAATTTCGTCAAATGTGCACTACAAAGTTTGAGGGTGGAAAGACCGCAAATTGCATACAGGAACTGATATATTCGACATGTTGCCAGCACGTGAGCAGAAATACAATAAAATCTGCTCACATAACTGAACCTGCTCGGTTTCTGCCGACAATCTGTTGGCGGCGTACGTTTTACAGACTCTGTTGCCAAGACAAAAGCCAAATGCGAACACGGCTATGGTTTTGGCGTAGTATAACTAGTATGCCCACTCTGTCATTGGTTTTGTTTCGCGTCGATCCAAGTACTCGTGCTTTCAGTGCATTACGTCATTTGTCGTTAAAAGACAAGAGAGTAGAAGAGCAAAAAGAAGAACGATAAAAGTACGGAAAAGCATGACAGTCGCTTACCCTGCACCCACAACTGCTCGACCTTGCTGTTGACTTGCGCGGACTTGAGGGCGACGCAGAGGATCGCCAGCGCGAGGACGGCCACGAAGAGCACCTTCCCGGCATGCCTCTGCAGGAAGTAGCCCAACTGACTAAGCTGGTCCTGTAGTAGCGCCCTGATCCACACCACTGACCTCTGGCCCTCCGCCTTCCCCTGGAAACAAGATCGAGGATTCGTGATGTGGCACAAAGGATTCCGCAATGCACAATTAACGTTATTCCACATATACATATTAACAAGAGATTTAACGACCGAGTGGTTCTTGCTCTTTCGTAAAACAAAACGGTTGACTTGCGCCAACTGCGAAAACGGAAATAAGCTTTTCTGAAATATTACAGAGATTTGATCGCCGAATGCGCGCGTACTGGGCAACATGCTTTCGTGCGTGTCGCGTTTCCACGCAGATTGGTATGACAGTATCGTTGAATGTTCCGCAAAGCTTTTTTCAGACCGGCTGAAATTTATCTTTGAAAAAGGGTCGAGCGTCACGTGCTCTACAAATCTGCCTCGAAATGTTCTCGACGAGTTGTCGCTGATTTTGGAGCGACCTGTATCCCAAAATAATTCCGCCGCGGTATTACGCGAGATAATGGGTGAAGCTGATTTCCGCGAAAAATCGAAGAACGCGCACTTCATCATCGAGGGTGAGAACGAAGGAGGGAGGAAAGGGGAGGCAAGTGGGGCCTTTAAATTCGCCGCGTGGGTTTGTAAAATGACAAGTGGCGGAAATGAGAAAAAGCGAGAGTGAGACAGAGAAGGTCAGTGAAGGAGGACCGAGGACCGGGGGAGGGGGGGGGAAGAGGGTGAAGATGGCGGTTCGGGCTTTTAGAGCGAGGTTACGGCTGCTTAAACGAAACTGAGAAAAAAAAAGAGAGACAGCGAGAGAGCAAGGGGGAGGGGGAGAGAGAGAGGGAGGAAAAGAGAAGGTACAAAGAGAGGGGTAATCGTACAAGGAGAGTCGGGGCCTTACGGGCAGGAGAGGAGGGGAGAAAAGCCGCGCTTGCAACATTGCAAGCGGCAACGTTGCACACTACCTGGTGGCCGCTCTGACAATATGTACCATGGACCACCCGCAACAATGCCTATCTTTCGAGTCGGGCGGAGGAGAGAAGAATGCCTAATTCAGAAAGAGACGGGGCGAGAGAAGTCGGTCGGAGTCTCGCCGCATCACCTTCTCGCTCGGGGCCTAAATAAACAAACACGGGTCGATTTGTGACAAACAAGCATTTAGTTGTAGGTAGTCGACCCTAGGACTCGGTCACACGCGCCAGCGCCAGCGATCGTCCCGCATTGTCATCCGAGTAGTCGCACGGCCCGTCCTCCAATTCTTACGAAATTATCGTAATTTGGAAAAATATCTCCCGGCGGAAGGTCTAGGCGAAATGCCGCGAGAATGCGCGATGCAACACGGAAAGAACAATGTAGCTGCTGGTAGCTAACACTTAGCAAAATAGGGTCAGCTAATATTTTTAGTTGTGATAGCTCAATATTTTGCTACGACAGCAAACCGTTTGCTGTCGCACCTAATACAATAGGCACAATAGCAAAATATTGAGCTATCACAACTAAAATATTAGCTGTCCCTATTTTGCCAAGTTTTAGCTACAGCAGCTACATTGTTCTTTCCGTGAAGGCAAGAACCCACGATAGCTATAAAATTACTTATGATCGCGAGCGGGGCCGCCGCGTGTATCGGAAGAGAGCAATAGGATCTACAGCGTGATCCACCCCTTTTGCACCGCGGTACAGTTATGTTTTAAGAGAGTAAACGCGTGCTCGCCCGCTCGCGCGCAGCTGACGGGCGAAAATATGGATTGCGCGCGGGCACGTATCTCGGGGCGGTAGCCGCGTCGGGTATCGGATAGCAAGGTTTTCCAGCCAATTAACTCTCGTGGCGCGGGCCCGTGACTCGACCGTGGGGGGGTGTGGAACAGGAGAGGGGGGCCTGGGTAATTCTAGACGCGCGGACAATCCGCGTCCGCCACATGGCGTGCCGCCGCCGCCGCCGCCGCCGCAGCCGCGCGTCAGCGGGTCCGCCGCACCACACGCCCAACCCTGAGTTTCGCATTTCCGCGTGACTTTTGCCCCGGCGCGGCGTTTCCCTCGAAAGACGTACAGCCAACGGAGCGCGATGCCGGTACCTCGGTACTCAAAGTACCGGTACACATCGCGCTATTTCAGAGCTCTCGTATTGCGATACATTGGCATTTTAATTACCAGCGTGGCATTTATCGAGAATCTTTAATGATGCCGCGCGTAACTGCGAGCGCGCACATAATATTATAGTAGAGGAAAGACCCGCATTATGAGGTAGGCTACTGACATAAGATAGCGGGGTTTCTGCTGAACTAATAGGCACCATCAGTTGGTTCCACCGTGCATTCATTGCCCTTAGAGTGAAATCTATTTGATAAAATATTCATTGTTAGATCGTGCCCGTAGTCGCCGCGAAAAGAGATTTTTTTTAATTAGACGTTGTCAAGTTCTACTGGAGTGAGTCTTTAAGCCTTATCTATTATATGATAAATTATATATTTGGCAATAAAGTTTACATGCAGTGATAGAGTAAGATTGTATTACGGGGACGCTGGAATGACGGCAAATACGTGTAGTGTGACACAGCTATGTTTGAATTGGCTTTACAGATTTGAAAATCCTTTCATATACTTAAAGTATGTACAAAAATACATTGCAGGCTGGTTTCAGTTTAAGACTGAAAACGACCAGAACTTATAAAATGTTTCTTGGTGTTGCACGTAAAGCTGTCAGTTCGAAGAAACTTTCGCTCGTATACAAATTATATAACCTATTTGCACAAATCAAAAGCAGTCTGCAATTCGAATGAGATCACAGAATCATGTCGAGTCAGTAAAACTAAGGTTAAGAGTCTAACAGAAAAGATTATTGAAGAACTTTGTTTTGTGTGAAAGCGCATATCTTTACACCCGAAGTGTAGCTAACTAGGTGCCAGATCTTGCAACAGGTATCGCTGCAATGTGTTAGACAAGGATAGATATCTCATAAACATCTCTGTTCTCGTCCCTTTTATGTCGTGTATGTGTATGTATATGTATATTCACAACACACCTTACGTCCTGGGCTGAATGGCAGTATAGGACTTTAAATTCTCGACGATTTCAAAGAAGGGTACATACATTTGGAGTACATCGGTATAAGTGGGTTTGCGGATTATTGCAAATAAGTTTCTGTATTCGTATTTGTATTTCAGAAACATTTAATAAGGTCTTCTAGTTGCAATACTGATGTAGTTTGCACCTTATTAGCGATTTCCCAGAGTATTTCATATTAGGGCCACGCCCTTTCGATTTCTCATAAAGCTCTTTCTTCATATTTTTCTAATTTTCAGAAAAAATATAAGTGAATTGAATTTTACATCTTAGCATCTGAAAGCTTATTACATTCCCTTCAAAATGAGCTATTATAGCTTTTAATTGTGCCCGTAGATTTTCGGCGATTATAAAAGATAAACTCGGTATCTCATACACGAGGACTCTCCTCTATATTGTAATATTTATGAACAGCATAATTTTTGTAAGAGCAAGACAGTGGCGGACTATAGAGCCTAATAAACTACTGATGCATACAAATGAAAATTCTAAGTCAATATAATTAAAAAACAACGAGGTAAAAGAGGAGACAAAGCAACGTTAATTTGTCATTGTATAAAATGTATCTATAAGAACTAAATGCATCCTGGGTGGATTTTAAGTATTTAATATAATTAGAAAGCGGCGCTTGTTTGTGCGGGGGCAGTCCATCAATGCTGCATTTTCTGAAATATTGGAGAGTGTGTGTGCTGTTATAATAGCATTATTGTTGCTTGATCTTCACGAAACTGTTCTATTATGCGGTAACAACGCAACGGCATACAAATAAAAAGAAACGTCGGAAATTGGCATAATTATCTTATAATTTCCTCGACAAGCACCGAGGCGGAAAATTTCGAGTTTTACTTTCGACTTACGAGATACAAAATGTATGTGCGCGCTTACGCACGATCCTACACTCAAAATTTACTTGGAACCTGCTCGAGAATCCAGCCATTAAGATTAAAGTTACGATAGGGAGTTGCGGGACACCCTGTATACCATCGAGAGAGCACACACCGGTATTTTCACCGACCGTTTCGAGAAAGAAACCGAAAGGACGAAGAAGAAGAAGAAGAAGAAGAAGAAGAAGAAGAAGTAAAAGGAAGTCGAGACGCCACGAGTCGCTCTCGAGACGTCTATATAGCGTTCACACACGCGGCAGCGCGCGAGAGACGGAGCGGGAGGGTGAGGGCGGCGGGGAGGGGAAGCCGAAGGGGGGACAAAGATGGCTCCCCCCTTTTTCCCGTAAGTGGTCTCTCTCACCGCGGGCCTTATGGGGTTTCGCCCGGTGGTGGGCAGTATCTACATATTACAAGCTCGCGGCGCGGAGACCACCGTCGTTGACATAAGATCCTGTTATGCTGTCTGCTATCTCTCGGCGCAGCTCGTGTCGCGCCATAAAAAACATTAAAAGTACGAGTAACATAAATTCGTTAAACGCAGCGGCCGCGGCGGCAGTCGCCTCGCTTCTCTCGCGAGAGTGCCCTCCTCGAGAAACGAGCGCTGATCGCCCGCTCGAACACTCTCACCCTCTTCTCCTCGTCGGGCTCTTTATGTCCCCCCCCCCCCTACCTCCTCCTCCTCGTCCTCCTCGTTGCGATTCTCTTACCTTATTGTCCGTCAATTATATCATCGACACAATAGACAATCATCGGTCTAACGCTTGGATTGTGGGCAAGGACCAATAGAAAGAAAAAGCAAGAGATTCCATGTTTTTTTCTCTATCAAAGAGATATCAAAGGGGTGTTAAATTTATAAAGCTAAAAAACCTACCCGTGGCTACCGAGAATTAACAACTTGCGAAACGTTGCGGGGCTCGGGTTCTTTCCTTATTTTTATTTCCCCCGCGATCACGCCGTGAATTCCAGAATTCCCCGCGTGCGCGTGCACGTAACTCACCGCCGTACGCCGGATAAACGAAGAGATTCTTGCGGTAGGTACGGCTCGAAAGTGTCCGCAAGAAACTCGATCCGGCTCTAATCGGCGAGGGAATTCCACGGTGATGTCTATTCGAAAGGGAAATCCAAAGGTCGAATTGCGGACGGTAACGAGACCGTCGACAATCGCGAGCATTCCTCCCTCACACCCTATATTTCAACCCCATTTTGCAAAGTTACCGCTCTACTTTTATAATTTCAGTATACAATTGGGTAGTTTTTTTCATTTGCTCAAGGAATTCTGGAGTACGCGACAGGAGAGAAAAGTATGACGACCAAACGTGAAAAATAGATTCATGAGTGACAACTTGATGTTTTTGTTATACAAAAATTAATAGCAGTCCTTTGAGTATCGATTTTAATTATAACACTCTTCAACGGGACTTTCGAGGGACTAAATTATCAGGAGGATAATTATTGGAAGAAATTCTTCTGGAAGGCTTTAAAAAAAAATTAAATACAGATCCGAGGAGGAAACCACCGAGGGCATTGTGGTGTACAGATTTGCGGCACTACTGGGCATTACTAGGCATTTTTTGAGCATTAGTTTGGGCATTAGGCCTTGCTGGGGCATTATAAAGATAAAATAAGATAAAACAAGATAATAAGACATAGTAATGCCCACTAGGCATTGGTGGGCATTGGTGTACAAGATTTTGGTCAGCGGTTTCCCCCTCGGACAGATCCCTTCTGAGGAATCAACTTTTTGCTTAATCTTCGCGAAACTTTTCTATTGTGCGGTAACAACGCGACAGCATAAAAATAGAAAGATTCGTCGGAAATCGGCATAATTATCTTATAATTTCCTCGACAAGCACCGAAGCGGAAAATCAAATGGAACCTTCGATGCACACGCGGCTCTTTGCGGTAAACCTAAAGAAACGACCGGTACCTCCGAGAAAAGAATCACCTGATTCACACGATCTTTCGAGAGAAAATTGTCAGCGCAAGAACAACTCTATTTAGGAACTTTTTAGACACTCGACGGATATGTACGTGCATATGTATATGTGTACAACGGGAGCCGAGTATCTACAGGACGAGTACGGACGGAAGATGAAAGGCGTCCGAACGACGCCAGCTCGTGTGGGCGTGTAACCTTCAGCAAGGATGAAAGGGACGGGCCCGACCCTTGGGCGCATAGGTGTCCGGCATTCCTCCTCCGCCTCGATCATTCCTCATGAAACTCGAGGAAAAGCGTGACGGTCGGTATCTCTACGATTTTTCACGTGTTAAGGGCACGCGTGAAAGCTTCCTGCTGTTTCACAACAGTCGAAAGATCGAAACAGTCTCACTCGCGAGAAAGTCCATAAAACTGACATTTTACGTGCGAACTTAATTTCAGTCACTCTCTCCCTACCACGATCCTTCCTGCAAAAAAAAATAAGTCGGATTCCCGTTGGGCATCACGAGCTCGAAGTTAACTTGCCAAATTCGAAGACTCATTGCTGAGTATCGTCAGTTTCTTACGAGGTGTAAACCGCTGATCAAAATCATGTCCACTTGCCAATGCCGACTAATACCTTAAAATTCGACAGTAATGCTCAGTGGGCATTACTTTATCTTATTTTATCTTGTTTTATCTTATTTTATCTTTATAATGCCCCAGCAAAGCCTAATGCCCAAACTGATACCAAAAAATGCCTAGTAATGCCTACACTGAAAAAAATTTCTGGTTGAATATGGACGAATCAGATAATTCCTTTAGGATTTACCAGAATTCCTGTAATCCTACAGAAATTCTGGTAAATCCTAAAGGAATTCTGGTAAATCCTAAAAGAATTATCTTCGTCCATATTCAACCAGAAATTTTTTTCAGTGTAGTAATGCCGCAAATCTGTACACCACATTGCCCTCAGCGATTTAACCCTTGGTTTCATATTTCCGCACAAAGAGGACATCGAGGATAATTAAAGCGAATTAATTGTTCGAAGATGTCTCTATCGATCTTACGATATCTCTAGTGATTTCGCAACATTGACTATGGGGAAGAAAGTGAAAGATAAAACGCTTTTCAAGCGCATTAACAGGGCAATTGAAGTTAACGAGATAAATAAATTAAGTAAATAGAGTCCTATATTCTGTGCAATTTTCCGTAATTATGTGTTACATATTAAAGTTTTGTTGTAACATTTCCACTGCGGGGATTCAAATCGGAGAGTTAAAAAAATGAACACTAAATAATTTCCTTTGCAATGTTCAGCTGCTTTTTCACTAGTATTTTATTGCATTTGCTACTATAGAAGAAAAATATAGAATGAAAATATCGTTGTGTACGCCTGGTCATTTTTAGTAAAGTAACTTTGTAGTCAAATATTCCAAAAACTATCAATATTGATGACAATTTATTATAAAGCCTTTAAACTATCGATTGTTGACAAAATTAAATTAAATTAACTAAATAACATAAAATGTATAATAAAATGCAAAGAGCGATGGAACTCTATAATAAGTAGAAGAGTTTCGTATTAAGCGGACAATGTGCCTAGACAAACCTAAAGTAAACACAGACCACACGTGTTGCACGTACGTTTTTACCTAAAAGAAGATGCAACCGCATTCCTCGACAGTCAGACTACAGAGGGATAAACTTCTCGGAAAAGTAGAATTAAACTGTTTGCCTTCCCTTCCCACCCCGGCATTGAGTTGTTTCCAGGGGAAAGAGGGCCTCGTCTGTCCCAGTTCCGTGACTCACCCTGTACACACGGTATCTCAGAACTACCGTGTGTCCTCTCAACAACCAATTCTAAATTAAGATCTGTTTTGATGTAAATTTGAACAGAATCATTCGTAATCTCTAACTTGCAATCTTTTCGATGGTTAAGCTGCGAGAAGTAAAATATGTAAAATAAGTGCGAAGTTACAAATTTAAATTAATCGAAATCAACATTAGCGATGTCCTCCCAGCAAAAGGCAACGTATACAAAATTATTATATAATTAAATTAAAGAATTTATCTCGAGGCTAAAGATTTGATAGAAAGGTTTACGTCACACATATTTTATGTTTGTATCATCGGAGGTTAATTTGCCAACCGTACTCAATGTTACATTAGATGCGCAACGGTCAAGTTTTCGATATCGAGAGAGAAAATTCAGCCGGCAATCGTGTCCGATAGGACATTCTGAGACACCCTATACACGAGTTTCCATGAGTCGCCTTCGAGGCGGTATACGCGCCGCACGTCTCCACCCTCTCGTAGGTATTATTAGTGTTGGAAGTCTCTCACACGTAGTGTCGGCGCCCTTTAATCTCACTCTCACACATATGCGCGTGCGTGAATGCCCGGTATTGTGGAGCCGCACCGAAGACGACCGCTTTCAGCTGCCAAAAATTAAGACACAGATTACGGAATAGTGCGCCCGTACGCTATTTCGTGCCGCTGGAATTCAGCATTTATCTCCGATCGTGATCTTTACGGGCGATCGTCTCGGATCAACGGTGGCAACGCGCGCGGTGCGTGCGTTGAGAGTCAGCCGATAGATTTCCGTCGTAAACATAGCGCTCGATCGGCGACATTAAGAGTCGCCGGGCCCCCGAAAAAGAGATCCTGTTAGGTAATTAACGACGGGTGTTTCATTTTCGAAATTTTATTACGAACTTTATTACAAGTAAAATTCTTTCTTGTTCGTAATATGAAGACTTACTTTTTCATAATAATTCGAAAAAGGAAATTATATCTTTGAAAACTATTGTAAATTGAAACAAAATTGAGTTTATTCTCCATTTGTAAACAAACTTCATCGCAAGATCTCAAAAATGATATTTGTCATCGTCAATGCGAAAATATAATTATTTTTTACGTCAATCGAGCGCGACATTTTGATAAGAAAGTACGTAGATTTGTGAAAAAATCAGATTCTGTTATATGGATAAACTATTTGTAGCGGTTGACAATTCTTTTTGGAAAATACAATCAGTAATCAACTAATCAGAATTCTTCAACGTCGCCAGTGGTGATTAACAACGTCAGTATTTTTTTGGCCATACCATGGCATCTTTACTAATCCAGAAAATTTATTGCGAAAAAATAACCAATTCGACATTACATGCCTCAGTCGTCGAATTGGTGAGCCGCCCGCCTAGAGGGTAGGGAGGTCCGGGTTCGCACCCTGGCTGAGGTAATATTTTTCGCAATAAATTTTCTGTATTATCAAAGATGCCGGGTGTATGGTCAAGAAAATACTGACATTTGTAATCAGCAGTATTTAGAGTCTCGGTTAACAAACAATAAGGGTTTTTCGCGTTGATCTAATAATTCGTGTCCGCGGCAAAAACCGTGTCTGCATGCGTGAAATATACGAACGTTGACATGCGTGCATGGTGCAGCAGGTCGAGGCCAGTACCTCGTGTGGTTGAATCGTCCCCGGTACGTAAACAAATTGGAGTAAATGAACTCCGGCGGGCGAGCCGTGTATGTGTGACGCGGTGATGATAACGGATCCACGTATTCTGTAAACATTCGGGCGCAAACACGCGCATACGCACGCATACGCGCGCGCACGTATTGCGTGCGGTGCAAGGCCAAGGTTGATCCGACGCGATCGAGTTGCATTCTCAATGAGAATAAATCAATTTTGATCAGCGCGCTCGGCGCGTTTGGATCGTTCCGTTAAAAGCGAAACTGCATTACCGGATTTCATTGACGAACGAATCGCGACGGTATAGACACACCCGCAAAGTCGGGGTGCGAATACGCGCTTGTACGCACGAGTTTTCGTACTGCGAGAAGAGCGGAAGAGAAGTTGGAAAGAAATTAATTTAAGTCGGATAAATAATTCCTTCTTGTTATTAACAAATGTCATAATAACTGAATATTGTATTGCAGGAGCGAAATATGTCTGTTCGCTTATAGTTAAGCTTCATGACAACTAAAGAAATTTTGTGATATTATCACGTGCTTGTTCAACATTCATAAAATTTTCGACATATACTACATCAGTTGGTAGTAAAAAGAAAGTTACAATGTGCCATGTTAATCGTATCATACAAAATATTCGATTAAATCCTCTTTCATCTTTTCTAACTTGATAATTGTTTATTGTATTCGTCTAAGATAGTTTTCGCGAATAGTCGCGCAATCAACTATTTGCTGTATCATACAAAATCTCCGATTAAATCCTTTCCCTAGTAGCACAGCGCATTGACCAAACATTGGTTAAACATTGGCTCAATATCTGGTTGTGTTGGGCCAATGCTCAGCCAATGCACTGTGCTACTAGGGTTTTTATCTTTTCCAACTCGACAATCATTCTTGTATGTTCGTCGAAAGTCGTTTTCACGAATAACACGCAATCATTTTAGAACATGTATCGATCAGAGGAATTTTTATACGTACGTTAAAAATATAAATAAATATAAATGTAACAAAGTATAAAATCGTCGCAGCTAAAAGTTTCATTGCAGTGTAATCAAGCGAAAGTGGTAAACAATCGCGATAATTTTATCTCCTCTCACTCGGCGTTGAAGTATTATTTATCCCACCGAATTAAACAAGCGTCTTATCGCGAGCTAGCTGCTCTAAATTAAGTTGACTCTCGGGAGAACGAGGTACACACGCACACGCGCGCGCGATGAGGACGTCAAAAACTGGGTTGATAGCATTATTTTCGACGAAACACGCCACGCTTACATATGCACGCGCGCCCCCCCCCCCCCCCCCCGATACTCTCCGGCACCGACGAAACTAATTCATCACGTTCCATTATCATCCTGCACATAAATCC
>NW_011967131.1:214253-235676 GCF_000949405.1 Vollenhovia emeryi
TGTTCAGTCTCCCTTCTTTGTGGAGGGAAAAGAGACGAAGAAAAGAAAACAGACCCGTATGCATGCGTGTCCTACCCCCCCCCCCGCCCCGCGCGTGTATGGGGCCATACGACGCCACGCACGCACGCACGCACGCACGCACACGCACGCGCGCTCGCCTTGTGGAGGCCGGGGCCACTGACTCACTGACTCATTCGGCATAAACGCGAGGCACGAGGAGGCTCCTCTTCGGCCGAGCCGCCTCGTCGAGAAGAAAAGTGGAGCATCGACCTCGAATTTTAGTCTTTTTGCCCACCGACTGTCACCACGCTTCTCCTCCACCGGTGCGATCGGCGCTCTCGCGCGATTGCGCAATCGCGCGAATCGCCGCGGCGTGGAATCCCGAAAATCCCCCGGTCTCCCTTTGTGCGAAACCTCGTGCGAGAAAATTAACGGCGGTGCGAAATTCGGAGGACGCGCTTATTGGCTAAAGTTGGACTCAGCGGCGAGCCGTCTCGTGGCTTCGGCTTTGACGCAAAGTCAACGCCAGTTGAAATTTTTATTGTTCGGTACGAAGAAAAGTGGAGATGTTAATTCATGATTTGTAAATTTAACGGGCCATTCATTTGACTGGATTGTTATTTAAACTGATTGCGCTCATCTTTATTCATATTTCAACTGATCCTTCGATCGACGTTTATTCGCAAGATATCGCGCTCCTCGATCTCGAGATAAGAAACACGCGTATGAATTTCTACTTGAACTTGCCGTACTAGCGAACGAGTATCGGAGACTTTACAGTACGTCGTTAGGTACTGAAAAGTACGATCGAAAATCGCCAAAAAGGTCGCGTTCAACGAGGACACGAGCGAAAATACGAGATTTCAACGGGACGACCCGGTACATCCGCGATGTGGAAATCGCTCGTGCGACCACCCAGCGCGACTATCACGAGCAAAAAGTTCGCGAGGCTCGCTACTCGCTTCGCCTCTTATTATAGGTGCGCGTTTCTCGGACCATCGGCCGGGATACGTCGAACGCAATTGAAAATAGCACCAACGTGGATTTAACATGACGTCCCTTCGTCACAGTCGACGCGTATGTACAAGACGATGGCGAGCGGACAGAAACGAAAGGCGCGATCGCGAGAAAACCCGGAGATTCGGCAATCTCGCGGAACGAGCGTATCAGACTACGGATTGAGATTGGGATTAGATTGAAATTTGACTAATCATTGTAAAGTTTACTAATCTCAAGTTTAGCAACGTTTATTCTAATTGGTCAAATTTCAATTTAATCTCAATCTCAATCCGTAGTCTGATACGGGCTTAACCCTTTGCACTCCTATGTCGAGTGTGACCTCGACATCAGTTTTTATCTCAGGAGCTCCTTTGTCGAGTCTCACTCGACATTTTTTCAAGTCCAAACCAATAGATGAAATATAATTTGGAGTGCAAAGAGTTAAGAAATGTACAAGAATCGCTGTCTATGCCTCTATCGCGTTTTGGAAACGCGACGCTTCTATCGGAAGAGAAATGCAAAGCCATAATTAATAATTACGATTGTTACACGAAACTGAGGTGTTTTTCCATCAGTTTGCCGGAACAAACGACCGGCAAGTACGCGGAAAAGAAAATGTAGCTGCCACAGTTAAAAGCAGCATATGTGGTAACTAAATTTCAGTTGTAAAATATGGACAGCTAATATTTAGTTGCGATAGCTAAGTATTTTACTACTGTGCCTACCGTATTAGATGCGACAGCAAACCGTTTGTTGCGCTTTAGAAATTTATAGTCGTGGCAGCGACACATTTTTAGCAAGCCATGATTAGCTACGGTAGCGAAAATTCTTTTTTCAGTGTATTAAGATTTACGAAAATCGGGAAAATACGATCGCGAGAGATCCTATAAGAGCTCTTCAGGTCCGGTCGAGGGGTAAACCCTAGGGAGAAACCGCTTGAGAGCATTGTGGTGTACAGATTTGCGGAATTACTGGGCATTACTAGGCATTTTTGGGGCATTAGTTGGGGCATAAAGATAAAACAAGATAAAAAGGTAAAGTAATGCCCACCGGGCATTAGAGGGCATTGATGTACAAGATTTTTGTCAGCGGTTTTCCCCTCGGGTGAAACCGCTGTGGACATTCTGGTGTACAGATTTGTGGCATTACTAGACATTACTAGGAATTACTAGGCATTACAAGGCAATTTTTGGGCATTGCCTTGCTGGGACAAAAGATAAAACAGGATAATAAGATACAGTAATGCCCACCGGGCATTAGTGGGCATTGATGTGCAAGATTTTGGTCGGCGGTTTCCCCCTCGGGTAAACCGCTGAGGACATTCTGGTGTACAGCTTTGTGGCATTACTAGGAATTACTAGGCATTACGAGGCAATTTTTGGGCATTGCCTTGCTGGGGCAAAAGATAAAACAAGATAATAAGATACAGTAATGCCCACTGGGCATTACTGTCGAATTTTAATGCATTAGTAGGCATCGGTGTACATGATTTTGGTCAGCCGTTTTACCCCTTGGATCCGCGGTCGACGAAGGAAAGCGAATTGAGACCGACGCGCGATCGTTCCGGATCGAAGCGGGCGTGCTCGAAAGACAATCGCGATACATGCCGCGCCACGCACATTTTCGTCCGCGGCAAGGATCTCCGGGGCTCTCGATCTCCCGGCTCCGCGTGCCACCGATCCCCAGGAGATCCCTCTGAAAGAAATTCTCACACGGAGAATTTTTGTTCTTAAAATTCACCACCTGAAAATCATGCGATCGCGAGACACGTTGTCAGGGTGAATTTTGAGAAAAAATTCCCCCCGTGCACAGACATGGCGCGTCCGGACCTCACGGGTCTCCGGCAGGAAGTCTCGATCTGAAAAGTCTATCTACGTGTCTCCGGACCACCCACGCGTGTAAAAGGGTCACTGCTCACGACAGTCCCGAGAGGACTCGGCTGTGTCCGCAGGTACAAATACAATTGTTACACGTCGACGAGAGAAAAGGGTAATCCTAAACAGACGGCTCAGTTTTCACGGCCTTTTCTTCGTCAAATCATTGTTAATTTTTAAGGCGAAATCGTCAGCTAGAATTCCTTCCCAAGGCGAAAAGCTTGAAATACAAAGATGTCGGTCGACCATTTGCACTTCCGTACACGGAACCACGTGCTTATCAGTCGAGCCATAATGGACCACCCAGCGCAGATTTTCTCACGCAATCACACGCGTTTGAGACACAACGGAGTGAAGAAACGAAGGGACTCGGCAGCCTCGAGAAGAATGATTTTATACCGGCAGAGGCATCATCCTTATAATAACGCTCTCGAGGCCTCGCCGATGACAGCGATAAGAGCCGGGTAGAGAGCTAAGCGCCGTTAAAACGCATTTTCGATCATCAAAATGCGCCCCGTTAATCGCCGATCGAAGATAGCGCGACGCCCGGTAGGAAATAACGGCGCCGTTATCGCGAACGGTCAATATAATTTGCATTGAACTAACGCGGGCTATCTCGGCGCGTCTAGAAGGGCCGCGCGTGTCGCGCTATTATCTACGCCGTACTGTTTGGCGCGCAACGAGAAACGATAGATTGTGCCCCGCGGCGCACCGGCAACAGGGAAATTACTTGGCCGTCTTAATTAGCCGTAGCTCGTATCTAGGAACGTAAATACGTCCGTTAATGCGGTGTTTCGCGCGTAAATAACGCCGGAGATAAGCGACAATCAACGGCCCCAAGTCGGTTTCGTCTGATTTCTCTTATTACTTCCTGCATATGTATCTTCGATTTTGAATTTTCTTATCAAATTACCCGCCCATTCGTTCCTAATTGGACAAGCACAGTTCCGGCACATTGTATACGGGCGCGTTCCTGCCTTCTTACTTCTTTTCTCTTATTTCGAACGACATTGTTGAGACAACCGTGGCGATTTAAATGCCCGTACAAGAAATGCCTGATTCGAGGAACGCTGCGCATATTTTTCCGTTCTTCGAATAAAGATTCCTCATTGATGTCCGTTTTACACGATCTGTCAATCGACCTTTGAGTAACAATAATGCAAATTGTTATCCAGATTGCACATGTATCGTACGCAGGGTTGGCAAAATTGCACACTTTCCGGAAAGAACCGGCAAAAACTAGTCTTCGCTATTAAAAACGATAAGATAAGTAGAAAACTTTTAGAAAGCACTGCAAAAAAGTATTGTATTCCGCATAAACTAAAAATTAATATAAAATTTAGTATCTCCGAAGTTCTCGTTTAAAAAATACGTATTTCAATAAAACAATTTTTTTTAATTAAAAACTTATTATATTGGTTTCTTTTCAAAATAGTGATTAATATGATTTAGTATTTAAAACAAACATCTGTTTTCATAAAGACTATAAAAATGACTAAGATTTATATAAATATATCTTAATTAGGTATTAGTTATTTTTATAATTTTTGCCAATTTATTCCATTGAGTAAAGTCCGGGACGGTAAAAACTGGAATTTACCATGGTTTGTTTCACCCACTGCATTTTTCCAGCCATCCGAATCGTATGTTTTTACAAAAAAAAAACTTTGAAAGAAACAATTCATCAAGTTAATTATTATAGAGGCGATAAGTAGAGTTTCGACCTGACATTAGGCCTTCGTCAGTACAAAAAAGAGAATCGATAACGAGTATTACGTGTATCCCTTGCTCGTTCAAATCCACACCAATTCGCGCCGCCATACCTTGCACTCGGAGCTCGTGCCAGATTTCTGCATGAAATGTGCAAAATTCGGCACTTATAGACTTACCAATGAAACTTCGCGCACGATCTTCGTGCGCACTGAAATCCCCAATGAAACAAAAAGTTCACTAAAAAGAAAAATTTCGCTACCATAGCTAATCGTGGTTTGCTTGAAATATTTTGCTGCCATAACTATAAATTTCTAAACCGCAGCAAACGGTTTGCTATCGCATCTAATACAATTGACACAGTAGCAAAATATTTTGCTATCACAACTAAATATTAGCTGTCCATATTTTACAACTGAAATTTAGTTGCCACAAACAGTTTTTGGCTACGGAAACTACATTTTTCTTTCCGTGTTTGCTTTCTGTTCCCGCACTGGTGAACTAGTGCAACAAATTGGAGTAAGGCAAGTATGTTTTCTCTCATTCTAGCTTACTGCACTAGTTCACCAGTGCAGGAACAGAAAACAAACCTAGACAGTTCGTAAATAGTGTGCACTCAGTGCGCACTAGTTCGCCAATGAAAAACGCCGTATACGGCTTGGTTGCACCAACGTCGCGGAATTTTAACTGCAGCTTGATTCGCTCGTCGTCCCTTTCCGTTTCTCTTAGAAAGAGACAAAAGGTGAATTATGGTTCGAATTAAGCGGCGTTGGTGCAACCGGGCAACTCGGACAAGGAATGAATGAAGCCGAGCTCTCGGCTAAGCTCAAAAGTCGAGCAACGCCGCGGTAGAAACGGAGCGTAGAACCAGAGGAGGGCGAAGCGTCAAACCGGGACGAGAGTGAGTCCGGCATCGGTGGAAATGGACTCTGCGCAAGACGGAAAAATCCTCACCTTCTCGAGCTGATCCAACGCTATCGCGGCGTCCGTCCAGCTGGGCCTGACGTAAAGATCCGACTCGTGCCGGATTCTCGCGCGTTCCGCCGCCTTCGGGTCCTTCTCGCCCTCCGCGTCACCATTCTGCCGCGGGCCCTGCGATCCAGAAGGGCGTCCCGCTAGGATCCCCGTGGATATGGGTCCGGACACGGAAACCATGATCCGTCATGCATTCGCCCGCCACGCGCGATTACAACTTTCCGAACTCGCTCGCCTCCGGCCCTCTCTTCTTTCCGCCCCCTTTCTCCCCGGCTCCTTCTCACTCGGCGACCGGCGGAGCCTCTCAGTTTCTCATCGATCTCTCGTGGCGGTTCACCAGAAATCCCGACCACCCTCGAGGCAACGACCAGACGTTCTAATAGCGCGCTCCTTTTTGGACAACGAGGCGGGGGGGGGGGAGGGAGGAGGAGGAGGAGGAGGAGGAATCGAAAGATCTGCTTCTGGAGCGGATCACGACGCCCTATTCGAGAAACGTATCCTCGCACTCACTGCCCGGCAAGAAAAACTCGCGACACCTTTTCGGGAGCACTTTTCCTCACTGACACTGTCCCCCGGCGGCGGGCGGCCTCGCCGTAAAACGATAACACGTGACCCCCGCGCCTCGCTCGAAATTCGCGCACGAGGAGAGCGAGCTGCGGCGCGCATGCGCGCGCGTCCTGCCGATGTATCCGCGCTACGCCGGAGACGGTGAGATCGGTTTTTAGGTTACCCGCGATACGTAAATACGTCCCTCTCGGTCGCACCTGCTTCCCTCCTCGCGCTGCCTCTCACTCGCGGGGCTACGGGCACGCCAGGGCGAGGGCGCGAGAGACGACAGCGCGCGTGCGCGCTCGCGCTGTAAAGGGAAAATTGTATCGTCTCTTCTCCGTTTTTCCACGGCGCGCGTCAAAAAAATCCCACGTACCGATCGATCACGTGTCGTGCCGAATTAAACCCGCGGATCCCGAGTCGCGGAGGGGGGGGGACCTCGCTCCGGGCCCGGCTCGCCGCGCCGCGCCGCGCGCGCGCGTTGTCACACTGTCACCACCGAGAGTCGTCGTCGTCGGCGTCGGCGTCGTCGTCGCCACCGCCGTTGTCGCGTTCGCAGGCTGCGACGGGCCCTCTGCGCGGGCCTCTGATACGTCCTGGTGATGCGTGCTCCTGCGTGAGGGTGCAACGGCGGACACCGGCATTCACGCGACCGCCACTTAGAGCAGTCTAAGTCGGTACTAAGCGAAACGCTCTGCCACATTTCTTTCGCGGCCTGCCTGCCGCGCCGGCCATAGTTGACGGCCTCCCCCCTCTCCGGCGGCGCTCGGGCTCGGGTGCGCAAACATTCAGGCTCGTGCGTAGCCGTGGGGCCCCCGCGCACGCGTACTCGAGCCCCCCCGTACTAGCGACTCGCGCATAATCACCGCCGAAAGGATTTCTCCGCGGCAGCTCGGCCAATTGTGAGTATTTGTTGAAATGTCGCTCGCCTTTGAAGCGTTTATTTTTTTTTCTTTATTAAAATGTTACATCCCAACGGTCGAGCATAAGATTTTACCGGAAGAAATAAAGGGGATAATGATATTAATGAAAGCAATTTTTGATACTTATTCAGTAAGAGTATAGTGCAAACAAATTTATAAATATTTTATTTAGAAATGACCCTTTCTAATTTAATTGTTGGATACATATCGGTCCTGATTCATTGTTTATTTAAAAAAAAACCTGGCGCTCCTAACCGCTGAAATATACAATGCGCTAAACTTACAATTTGTGACTCAGACGTGATAAAAATTAATGTTGTTATTTATGGTGGCGACTTATTGTGAGTTTTCGTATTACATTTGTATTATTTTGTGAAGAGCTAGTAAAGATCGTTGATAGAATAATTATCGGAAAGCAGCAAACAGAAGAGAGTTATATGATAGTAGGATTTATTATCCACATTTATTTCGATCCCTCCAATATTATCATATAAAACCTGAGATAAACGACAATAGTAAAAAAGTATGTATACATATTTTTGAAAAAAAAACAGCAATGGTTAAATGAGACTTAAAGCAAAAATTATGAGAGAATGTGGAGGATTATATCGGCTTTCGCATCGATCGACCAATAGTCGATTCGCGTCAGTAAATAAAGAAAAAAATCATTATTACACCCTGTTAATTGGCGTATCGTAGTTACGTTCGATCGATCGATCGGGCGGCCGGATCTTACGGCGGACCGAGTCCACCCTCGATCGATGCGTTACTGCGCGCAGAAGTGACGTCAGAGCCGAGCGGAGCCGAGGAGGGCCGAAGCGCCGGGACTTGGAGACGATTGGCGGAGGCGCCTTGGCGTTTCACGTTGCTAGGATACTCGGGGACTAGCGAGGGGAGTCGACTCTAGACCACACACGCGTTCCCATTTTCCCTGGAGCAAAAACATTACCCACACACCGAGAGACGCGCGACACACACGATGTTGCACACAGCTGCGCGTCGCGGCGCGCAGTGGTGCCTAGGCAGATGAAACTTGAATTTTTTCCCAAAGTTTTATCTAGAAAATATCCAAACACGCTCTCGCGTAATTTCAATTGGCCGGCCAGCGGGATAAGAGGTATCCCCGAGGCGATTATCGATGCGGCGGAGTAAATTCCCCATCGTTAAAAAATCTTGTACACGGAATGGGAAATCCGTATTCTTTCAAAGCGCTCTTTTTAATTAAGCGCGGCAACACGCAACGCGCAATCCTGGTCTACGCGGTACAGGAAACCGGGAAAACGATCTAATACAAAATTTACAGGCCGAGCTAGAAAACTGTTAGATCTTTCTCGTTTTACGCGGCCTCTAATTTTAACGCGACGAAATGTCAGAGCTAATTTTATTTATCCAGACGGGTGCAAGCGAACCGCGATTTTACCGACAGTTAAAATAACATTTTTGACAATTTGGCGTCCGTCCCGATCTATAACGATGTGCGCGCGCGCGTGCGTGTGGGTGTGCGTGAAAACCGGGAGATTTTTAAGCGACTCGAGTTAGAAACACTCGGGAGTGATTAGCAGTCGAGACGTCCTTTCCTAGCAACATTTTCTCGCACCTCGTAATTTATGCGCAGCAGCAAAAGAAGTACAAAATGGGAAGGAAGTGAACCAAAATTTCACGCTTTGTTCTTCGTAATTTCTATTTCTAGACAGGAGTAAAAGTGAACTGGAGTAAAAGACACGATCGCCCTTTCCTCCGGCCGATGTTTTAACATAGATGCATACACTGATTTCGTTCTCGGCCAAAAGTATGACCTTTGGTTGTCACGAACTAATAGAGCCTGCTACACGCAGGCACGTCGAGGGCAGGAAAGGACTGTGGATGAATAAGCGATTTTTTGCCACTATATCTTATTCAAACCAAATTTCTGTAACAAAGCCAGAATATATGTTCGGCTACAAAATCCCTTTTAGGCCCCACTGTGCACCGGACTCTGCCCGCGTCCTGCCCTCCACGTTGCTGCTCACTCCGTTTATGCGCGTGCCGTGCATTTGTTTGTTTACCTGCATACTCATTTGAGGGGAGAGAATCACCGAGGGGCCAATACCGCGGCGCCGCTGAGGAATCGAATTAATATTCATAACCCACATTCACCGCTGAGTATGGTCATCCGATTCTCAGTTCGAATAATGTTGTGCACGATCATCATGTGAGGCGAACGGAACTGCAATTTGGAAGACCGCTCTTAGCGATAAATATCGCGTATATGGGCTCTCGCTCTTTTAGAGACGCTACCGATCGCCAGCGCTTGCCGAAAAAATTTACGTCAACGTTAAATTGTTTGTCGATTAATCCGAAACGTTTCTCGCAACTCTAGGTCTTAATTGCGTCTGTACACGGAGATAAATTTCTCTTAAAAGTTATCCTGAAAATCATGTAAACGTGAGACAACATGGCACTTCGAAGAGCTTTATGAAAGTTTTTTGAAAATTCATTATACATTTTACTAGTAATTATATTTAGTATACATTTTACGAGTAGAATGTATGGTAAAATGTCACAAAAATTTTTTAAACTTCTTCAAAATGCCTTGTTGTCCCACGATTACATAATTTTCAGGGTAAAGTTTAAAAGAAAATTCTCCTCGTGTATGAAGAAATTGCAAATGAGTTAATTACCACCGCGTCTAATACGACGAGCCGTCTCTTAATTTTTTCTCAAATATTCTTGAAAATGATTTCTAAAATTAATTGGGAATTAATTAATCATACACGGCTTAGTAAATTAGCTGCGACATAGAAGTACATATAATTCGCAAAAGACGAGAGGTTTATTAAGATTCTCTCTCCCGCTTTCTGTCTCTTTCTCTCTACGCTTCAGATTACTCGAAACCATAAATTGAGCTACGTATCTTTTTACCATTGTGTCAAGATACACGCACATTTCCGTACGTTACTTTCTTCGATATACAAATGTGTGGGAGTAAAGGCCGACTGTTTCCGACGCCGCTCATTAAGTCGCGCGCCGCGAACGAATGCCACGATTAACGTATTAAACTGTCGTCATAATATCTGCATAACGATGTAACTTCATTAGGCGTCCCGCAGCCGTTCTCTCGTGCATATAAATCAGGCCGGGCGACAGAAAACTCGGTGTATATTACGAAAAATAACGTTTTAATATATAATCGATAATAAGTGAGAATTTTTTAATCTCACCAGTAGATAATCAATAAGTGGACAATGTTCGACCCAACTGGCCTGAATTAATAATCAATAATGTTACAAAACTCTGAGTTTTTTTTAACGAATCATTCGTGTACTTATACATCCTGTTCACGTAACACTTGTGTAGCAGCTTTTTGTCTAAAAAGCTTTATTCGCACCATGAAATGAAAACGAGTTACATTAAACAGATACAAGATAGTATAAGACTATTTCGTAAACGTCCCCGCAAAGTTTCTCGTGTACAGCTCATTTTAAAGAAAAAAAGAATTCTTAAAAAGTATCGCGATTATCGTCTCTCACGTCGCGATGTACCTTCTATACGAGATTTCATTCACGCGCGGCCGTTGCGAGGCTGATAAAAGGGGAAAAAAATAGTACGGAATGCTCCACATGCCCGACAAGAAGAGGAGAGAAAGAGAGGGAGGGTAGGGTAGGGAGGGAGGGAGGGAGAGGGAGACGAAGGAGAGATCTTCGCGTATTGTCTCCTTTGACGGATGCACCCCGCGGTCGCGCCGTCGATCGGCGATAAGGGAACGCGCGCGCTGAGGAACCGTTAATAATTTTTATGACACTCTTAACTCGCCACCCGGTATTAAGCGGTCCCCGTAGGAGACGGGGCTTTGATCTTCGCCGACGCCCCGGTGTATCGGCTTAATGAGTGCGGGAGCGAGATAGCGCGGTTGAGTCAGCCTTGCGCACGCGTTTCTAACCGCCTGTGGAACCGCCTCCGGTCGCCGTCGATACGCGGGTGCACGTCACGTCGCATAGGCTCAGGCGCCGACGCCGCATTCTCGCGGAAGCGTGAAAAATGTCGCGGGAACGGCCTCGCGATTCGCGCGTGTCGTCGAGAACGGAGGAGAAGGAAGGAGGAAGCGACCATTTCGTTCGCGACGCAGCGTTTGCGAACGACACTGACACTGCATTCGATTGTTCAGATCTGTCCTGGTAGAAATGCTTTTACCTATCTATATAATCGTTTTTCGCACCCGTCTGGATAGATGCAAAGCTCTGGCATCTCGTCGCGATAAGCTCAGAGTTCATATAAGAGAGAACGAGAAAAATTTAATGATTTTTTTTAGCCCGACCTGTAAATTTTACAGTAGAATCAGTTTACCATTTCCCGAAATGCGTAAACCAAGATCCCGCGTGTTGCGATGCTTGCGCTAGTTTCAACCAATGCAGTCTAACTTCAATCTCGGTTTAAATTACTTGTTACCTTTCCTTAATTCGTAAAACTACGAGGCCTGGTTTCACCAAGCGTCGCTTAAATTTAATCTTAATTTAATTCGTGTTTATCTCCTTCTAAAGTAACAGTTGGAAAGAGACAAAGAATCAATAAATTGAAGACTAAGCTTCAAGTTAGACAACGTTGGTGAAACCGGAACAGATGTAAAGTAAGTTGAACCGAGATTAAAGTTAAACTGCGTTGGTAGAAACGGGCATTGGAAAAGAGTTAAGGCGCTCGATAGTGAGTCTTTTGAGATCGATGTACGCCAGAGTGTTAATTTAATTATTTATATGTACTTTGTTCCATGTTTACACCCGATTGTTTTAACTTGATTCGAAGACGTATTTTTTGGAATGTACGTATTCGTGCGGTCGTATAAATACAGCGCGCAATCAGTGCACGTAAAAAGAATGGAAGGGTTTAAATATCGGTTTTATCAATCCCAATTAACCCGATCCTTCTTTAATGCCTTGTGCTCTAATTTAATTTCAGCGAAGATCAAGGTCAACGTATCGAGCGTCCTCTTTCAACTCTAACAGTATTGTCCGCTGTTCGAAACCAATGTTCGAAAGACTTTATTAAAAATAATCATAATTCGTCAACAATCATTTAGCAACTATTTAAATATTTGATTATTGATGCGTTAAGGATAGATACCGATATAAAAAGCGTTCTTTGATTTTCCCCTATTTGACATGGTGTGATTAGGATTTAATAGATCAATCTCCGAGAAGAGAATGCAAAGTACCCCTTCTCCCCCTCTCTCTCTCTCTCTCTCCCCCCCTCTCTCTCTAGACTCTCTATTAAGTCTGTTCAGTTTAATCTTTAGAATTATCCGAGAACTACTTCTCTATTTGGCGAAAATAGAAAAGAAGGAAGAAGTAGGATAAAATGTGAAAGAGACAGAGGAGGGGCGAGAGAGAGAGAGAGAGAGAGAGAGAGAGAGAGAGAGAGAGAGAGAGAGAGAGAGAAAGGGAAAGAGTTGGAGAGGAAGATATCCGACTTACTAATTGCAACGACGTCGGTGGTCCAGAGGCACACCGCGGGCCATAATGAAAAGCAATATGGTCAGGATACATGGTACGGATCCGTTCGGACTCATCTCGGTGACTATCCCGAATTAAAATCGTAAATCCGGCCCGAAGGATTTGTAGCGGCGCCGCGTTCGACTTTAAAGCATGGCGCGCGTCACGGCCGAATCTTCGGGAGGTGATTGTTTTTTCTAATTTTTTTTTAAGTGCGAGGCGCACACAGAAAGAAGGATTAGCGTACGTCTTTATTTGTTCCTGGACTATCTTCGTGTCCGCGGTAAGAAATCCGCGCGAATGCAACGAGGAAGAGGATCGTCTGTGTGCAAATTTCAATTTTGGGACGTAAATTTTAATTTGATCTAAAAATTGACTCCCTTCGAGCGTTGCGAAGTCAAGTCGCGTACATATTTTTTCATAATATACGTAACTCTGAAGAAAGCACAACATATAAATTGTAATAATAAGCGAGAATAAATTAACGTTTTCGTTGACAATCGTGCCTTCGCGTGAACGTCAGAAAATGGATTAGTGCCCGATGAAGACGATCGTGCGACGTCTCCCGCAAATAGAGACGTTCCACAGGAAATAGATTGAGACTTCACGGGCACCCTGTAGTATAAGCGTAGTTACGGTTCATTTCGATTCCAGGGGCCGTTAAACGGGCCGTAAAGGCCCGGAGTAAGCCGCAAACGGTCTAAATGGTGGTCCACGAATTTACCGGGACGGATCGTCGATGAGCGAGTTGCCATTGTATCTCCCGAGCACTCCTGAAATCCGGAAAGTCAGTAAATTTCCCGGACGTCGCGCCAGGGAAATTATACCTGGCCGGGCGGGAGGTGGGACGTACGCTCTTAGGATACTACGTACGCTCTGTTTGCGTAGGACGGGGACCACCCAGGTCGAGCCGACGCCTCTGTCTGCCTGGTGGATCCGACTTGGCGGAATCCTTCGCTTCGCCGAGCGTAAGGCAGGGGCGGACCGATCACGAAATTCCGTGTTTGAGGCACGCATCGGGATTATGACGTCAGAAAGTCGAAAAGTCGCCGAACAAAAGGTCGCGCGATCTTCTTCCCCGTCGCGCGTATCGGTACATCGGGACGAATTCGTTTTTCCAATTTCGACGTATCGTCGAAATGTACGTTGAAAACGATTTTCTACTATACAGATTTAATAATATATAAATACACACGTGGAATTGTACTTTCTTAATTAAAAATACGATCTAAAATTATTTTTCTCGACGAAAGTTTTTCGTCACACGAAAAAGATTGTAACACGTATAAGTTACAGAATTGTGTTTTGTTACTCAAAAAATATAATCCAAAATTGACTCTTGTCAGCCAGCTTATATTCAAAGTGAAATGATTTTTGTATAAAGAACATTATAAGTTTTTAGGATACACCACTTCTCTCTTTCTCTCTCTCTCTTTCTCTCTCCATAAGCGATAAATTAATAATTATTTAATTCTCGAAATAATAACACATCTTTATCGTGAGCTATTAAAAATTTTAATTATTTCTTTACAAAATAGAAAATTTAGGAGTAAGCTACAGAATGGTACAGGAATTTATTTCGACGTCACATCCGGAAGATTGCTTGAAAATTCTACATTTTATGACCAGACCCGCCATATATTTCCCACTTATAATTGTTACAGTAACGGATGTTTTTGAGAGAAGGAAACAGCTCAGTAGGGTGGTTTCCCCGTAAGTATTATTATATTACAATCCGTCCCTGACGTAAGGCAACGAAACTTTTAAGCTCTGGACCAATACGTTATTTTTCATCCCATTGTGTCCAACTACAAGGATCGCGACTCCCCGCGATGTTTCTTGAACGTCCGATGATGGATGCACGGACATCTCCATCGCACAACGAGGAAAGCTTTGGGAAATTAGCGTGTCAAACGTGCCAGACAGTCTATTCAGTTTGATGCCACCCATCGTTCGCACAATATATCTCTGTCCGGTCCTGTTTTGTAGTTGGTAACGTAAGCGTGGATATGCGAAAACGGGAATGCGAAACGTTCATCACACGCAGGTCCTTTGTTTCCTTTTCCCTTTCTAAAAAAGAGATGTTACCAGCGCGAATATCGTTAATATCGAACAGTTGTTTAGAAATATACATTTGTATACACTAACTATTGAGGTAAAATCACTAATCTTGGTAATAAGAATTTAAGTAACAACGATTTTTGTTTCGAAATATTTTCTCGATTAAACAGAATTAATCGTTAATTTAATCAATACCAATAAGTCCGCGGAATAATACGCAAAACGTAGCAACAATCACGGAACAAAGTAATATACAATAAAATATTAAGTACGGAATTTTCCATTGCGTAGGCAGGCCAACAAATTTTCAACGTTTTTTTGTTGTTTTTCACTCGGCGCGGTATCGTACGACGATTAAGCGGGCCAACGAATTCCCAACGTTTTTTTTGTTGATTTTCACTCGGTGCGGTATCGTACGACGTTACGCGGGCCAATGTTTACCTGAAGGTCGCCGCGCTCTCATTCGCTCGCCGAACGTCGTGCCGGCAAGCAGTGGCGAGAGTAGCTCCGTGAATGTTATTACTTTTACGTTATCGGCTTCCAAGACTCGATCGCGATGAATGCAGGGATAAAACACTATTGATTTGCACACCTTCATTAGTAACAAGTAACATTCCTTGATTAATTACTAAGTTTCTACAACTTGTAACGAGAAACGAATTGCATGTTGAGGCGACGGCTCTTTATCAACGTATACATATTTCACGAGACTAACTTGTCTAAAATTTTAATGTAAACCGTGGTACTTTGTCGCGGTTACATCTCGTTTACGCACCGCGCTTTTAATTATCTATCGATTTCGTGTAATTTGTTAAATTTTCGGGAAAAAAGAGAAATTTGTACGACTTCGGCGTTCGCACTGTAATTCGTTCTGTCATTCTTCGTAACTCGAATGGGTAGGAAGTACAGAAAATCGTTTATTGCACGTCGTTATATTATGTAAATGATCTCGATTAACTGTTGCAATTATTGAATGACTAAGATTGTAAAATATCGTTTCGTTACGGACTAATAACTACTTTACCTCCGGTGCTCGCGTTGCGTTTTATATCGCCAATTCAAAAGTGTTTTATCCATTATCCTATTCTTCCGAATCAAAAATGCAAATTGCTAGTTTGAGTAATTTGTATGACAAAAAGTCACGCGATATTTGTTAATACTATTTCGTGCGTTTCGCAGTATTTCACATCGCGTACGGGAGTGTCCGAAATTTCGTGCGATCGATGATTTTTGCGAGTGAGTGTTGTGTGAGTGCCACAAGGAAATCTGAGAGGAGGAGGAGGCCCAGGAGGCATCGGGCAACAGCGGAGAAATCGGTGAGGTGAGTGTCTTACACTTTTATGTTATTTGCTATTTGTACAAAATGAAGCATCTGTTCTATGTTTTTATTTTATTTGTTCAAATGATTCGGACGAAGATTCGAATAAGTGTTAGAGACAAAACCATACGTATAAAATTTTGTGAGTTTATATTTAAAAGAAAGACTTTTTCGGTATTCTATATATAATTATTTTTATAAATACCTATTTTTTCAAATATAAAATATGAAGTATATTTAGTACAATAATTTTGATTTTACACAATTCGCTTATAATAATCATATACATATTTGTATGTTTGCAGTTTAACATATATAGTTGATGTACAACTCTGCTGTTGCGAATCGTATCAGTAAGTAATAAATTACTTTTTATTTTTAATTGACGTTGCGCATACAATTACTTCTTTTCGTGTAGAAATTCTTAAAAATACACAATGCTTAACTACAAACTGCGCGCGCGAAACGCGCGTTTTGATATCTCGATAGTATTAACCAAAAACGTAACGTGCGAAAATATTCAACTATGTCAAACGTCGTTTCTTGTTTAATTTTTCTCTTATATATTTTTCTCTCGTCTCTTAAAATACTATAACTTTAAACATGTAATATTATCATCATCATTATTATTAAGGATATGCATATTTAATTCAACTGAGATTACTTCTGCAATTATGTCAATTGTGTTAAATTTTAATTTAATTGTTTTAACTCGAGAGTTTATATCCCCCAATAAATTATTAATAATATTTTCATAAAATTTTTATGTCATGCCAATTGAGAATTCGAGTGTTGTTTCTCGTCAAGAAGACTAGATTATATCACAAACGAGAGACATTATGACAAACAGCAGACAAGGACCCTCATTCTCACGAGACATTCGAGAAGATTCTCGGTCTAATGACGCAAACACATAGGCAATTCTCCAGTCTCTTCAAAGAGAAATGGAAAAGAACAATCATTATTTTTTTGACATATAATAAGTTAATTGCTATCTCTAATATCGTTGCAATTCAGTCGTAATGTACGATATTTCTCAATCGCAGGTAATTATCTCCTCGCACTCGAGAGATATTTGAGAAGTAATATTTTTGGCATCGTCCTATAAATAACGCGACATAACAAAAGAGGGCTTGATTTATTCATTAGTTCAAAACCGAGAGACTTTCATCACTAGGGAATCATAGATTTTTAATTAAGATGGGAAGACATTATATAAGTAATAATGGAAAATACATTTTGGATAAAAATGAAAATGTTAAATTTTTGTTCCAATTGAAAAATATCTTTAAAAAGGTGCATTGTTTATTGCGATGATTCATTGTTTTCCAAGAGAAAATATTTCGCCTTCCGCACAGTGTAACATTTCCCATCACGAGAAACCTTCGCAGTTGAAAAATTTGTGTTAAATTTAACAGACATCACATGTCTCAAACGGTCCACACAAATTTTTGTGTTAATTCAACATAATATGGATACGTTAAATGATCACACTAATACTCTGTTAATATTTTAACACAGAATGAAATAAGTTTTGTGTAAAATTAACATATTTTTAATGACAAAATGAATTTTTGAAAATGTAACTTTTACATTTTACAGATGTAATAAGTTAAATGACGGTTCGAAATCACTCTCACTTATGTTATACATATAGAATAAAATCAACATTTTATTCTATAAATTTTAACAGATAAATTTTGTTACTAATAAAACAGAACATATGTGTTGTGTCAGATTAAAAAATAAGTACACTTTGATATTTTAACATTTCTTTCCACTTATTTTAATAATTTTACGTTTGAGGTCAATTAACGCAAGAGCAATATGTTAAATTAACACATGAATGTGTTAAACATTTAACACAAAAATTTTAACCCCGGCATTTCTTTTAACAAGAAAACACAAATTTTTCAACTTTGTTCGAGTATGGCAAATATTTTTCCTGCGTGTTTAACCAACGTTTTTACGCTTCAGATACCTATATTCGGATATTTTCCAGATAGGATCTAGAAAAATTTTCTATATATAGACGCGGACCGTTGGCGCGTTGGCGCTAAATAACGCGATACGCGGCGGTTAAGCGGGCCCTCGTGTACGCGCGTATATCACGGGCGGTGTACGCGTAACTTACGGTTACGCGGTCCTATGCTTAATATCAAAACAGTGTTAGTGACTGGCCACCCACGGCGAAACCGAGGGACCACCTAATGAGACGCGCTATTATAAGGGGCCCGTCTCCACTTCGCACTTTACTTCAACCGCCGTTCTCCTTTAACCTTTTAACACAACGGACAGCCAGCCCTACTCACTTCTAACGGCGTTCGGCTCGAGGACACTAGGACATGTCTTTTTTCTTCTCTCACCCGTCATTTGTAACAGATACCTTAAATGTAACAGTTTCAATGAAATACCGATCTAGTCTTATGATTAATCTCTGCTCGTGCTGTGAACTGCCTGGAAAACCCTTGGATTACGGGAAATACGAAGGAAAATATGTTCAAGAATAAAGACTTATAGTCGCCAGTGAAAAAGTAACCAATGTAGGGAATTAATAGTCGACGTAACTAGTAAATTCAAATTGATGAAATTTATTGCGAAAAACATTACCTCAGCCAGGATTTGAACCTGGACCTTCCTACTCTGGGAGAAAAAGACAGCAACCCATTTTGGGGCCCACAATTAGTAATCCAATTATTTGGATTGTTCGTAACTCTACTGTGGGAAAATTTTTGAGCGTTTTTTTTTTGTAGTTAAGCAAGTTTCGGTTAGTGCCTTTTAAGTGAAAATTATCTTTGCGTTACTGAATATCGACAGAACTAATTGAGAGGATTGATTAGTGTTACTTTAAAATCTTGGATATAGATCAAATAATTGCGAGTTTTAGTTACACGGAGTAAAATTCGCAAAAGATTAGAGATACGAACAATCCAAATAATTCGATTACTAATTGTGGGCCCCAAAATGGGTTGCTAACTGTCTCTTTTTTCCCAGAGTACACTCTAGGCGGACGTCTCACCAATTCGACCACTTTAATTAGAATTTGCCAGTTGTGTCGATTATTAACTTCCAGGGTTGGAAAGTGACTCGTTACTTTTAACGAAGTTACAGTTACGGTTACTTTTTTTTAGTAAGTCTAACTTAACTTCGTTACTTTCTCTCCATCTGTAACTGTAACTTAACTCAGTTAAATTTTTTCGATAACTAGTAACTAATCGATTAGTTACATTAATAGTTATTTTATATATTTTTTAAACCTCCACAGGTTGCATCAGGCCTTGCATTTACGCATAAACGCCTTTATCGACGCTTTACGATTCACATGCAGATTTGATATTTTGATTTTCTTTGCAAGAAAGTAACTGCATTCGTTACTTTTTAAGTAACTGTAACAGTAACGCGTTACTTTTCAGAATTGGTAACTTGTAACTGTAACTAGTTACATTTTTAGCGAAGAAACTGTAACTGTAACTAGATACTTTTATAAAGTAACTTTCCCAACCCTGTTAATTTCCTACATTGGTTAATAATTATTCACTGGCGGCAATAAGTCCTTATTCTTGTTATTTGTACACCTTGACCGAATAATGTTGTCTACGTTGGGGGATCGCATTCGCGATCAATTCCCTGAAAGAACGGAGAAAAATGTCGAAAGGTCTTTCGCGCTCGTAAAGTCCGCCCTCGGGCGGATCGAGCGGCGCGGCGGCGCGGACTCGCGGCTTCCTGCCTGCGCGAGAGGATACACGTCGAGATGGAGATTTGCAAAATGCGGTCGGACGGCTCGACGGTATCGCGGACCCGACGAGCGGCCCGCGCGCAAATCAACGTTTACACGCGCGTCATTAGAAATCAATAAGCGCGCTCACGGACGGGCGCGAGGCCGCGCCGCGCGCGCGTGTGCGTGTGCGCGCACGCGAGCGCGCGTACACGGGACGAGTCCCTATCTAAGCCTGATATTCCGTGATCGTGGACCACCCAGCTAGTCCACCGCGGAAGTACGCACGCACGATTTGCACGCACGCGCATATACGTGCGCGTGCGGCACCAGCGGGATATACGGGGTGTCTCGCGACGAACAGCGGCCGAGAGTCTTGAACCTTTCTCCGCGCAATTTTTTAATCTCCCCAAATTCTTCGCGCTCGATTTTTTCCCTCGACAGACACGGTCGTGGGAAACAAATTCATTAAATTCCAATTAATCGAAAGCGAACAAATAATTTACATTCTTTCGCGAACTCTCGGTTGCTCCGTGCGCACCTACACTTTTCTATCCCTTCTATTTTATTATTTCGTTACGCTGTTTTACTATTAGAAGGTCCGCCGGGGCTGGAACGTGAAGCTCTCGTCCATGAATTTTACCGCTGCCAACAATAATCGATTAAAGTAAAACATAGCACTCTTTTCAAAGTTGAAGAGTCAATCCAAGTAAAGAGTAACGGCGCTCTTTCAAAAAGTAAAGTTGCACTCTCACTCCAAAAGAGTGGAGATTCCACTCCACAAAATTCAACGAGTAATTATTTTCGAAAACTGACGGTTGAAACGCGGCTCCGGCCCCACCGACGTCGATTCGACGTTCTCACTGGGTACAGCGTGCCTAACGCGCCGTTTCCCGAAAAGATTACGCCGGCCGGGACTTTTACCTCTTAATTCGCCTATCTTCGTTCTTTACGACCGTCATTAAAAATGTCGTTCTTTTAGCTTCACTTTTCAGCCCCTGATTACGAGCCTTCCGCTCCCGACCTTTCGCTCGGCCTCGGCGCCCATTATTACGTACGTTTATCGATAATACCGGGTCCAATTACGACGACGATTTTCACATTTGGCGAGTCGTCGTCGCGTTAAAGAGGGACGGCTCGTTATTTTCCGTGGGACGACGGTCGGTCCCGCGCGCAGCACGTAATCGGGATCATTTTCCCGATTTTTTGTCGCCTCCCGCGGTCGCGGTCTCGCCACGGGAAAAACGGACGATCCATTTTCTCCCCTCATCCCCCCCCCTCCCCCTGCTTTTTTTCCTCCGTCGTGTCCGGTACCGCGGGACGCAGGGAGCGCAGGAGAGCCCCCTCGACGCGGATCGCCTCCGGGGGGGGGGGGGGGGGCGGCGGCGGCGCGGGCACCGCTTAATGTCGTCCCCGGGGTGGTTACGCGCGTTTGCGTGCACAGCAGCGTCATTATATGCGAAATAACATGTTGCACTCGTTCGTTGCATACGCGCTGAACATTGTGAGCGAGGTAAATTAATAATTGGAACGTTTTCGAGACAGACTGTGTCGGCACGCCCACGGACGGTACAATCCGCCTGGAAAACGAATCCGATTGTCGATGCCGCAACGCCGCTCCGCGCATAAAATGCAATTACACGGATAGCGGGATAAGTGTAGCGGAGAGCGGATAAGACAATTTTGTAATACCCCGGAGTCCCCCGCGCTTTTTTCCCACGAACGAGCAAGGGCGCGAAAACGTTGTCTCCATTGGCGGCAGAAGTCGCCATGCGGAAGAATAGAAAGTTTCAATTGTTTACGTTAATTTTCCTCGATTGTATCTTATACAGGGTGT
>NW_011967131.1:236795-293943 GCF_000949405.1 Vollenhovia emeryi
TTCTAAGGAATCTGTCATTAAGAGGACCTCCGGTGGTTTTAGGACACCCTGTATAATTGAGTCAAGCGATATCAATGTTTTAAACTTTTTTGTGTAGCGACGAACGGATATACTGACAAGGTAAAATTTCATTGAAAAATTTAATGAGAGACAGTTTAAAAAGTCAGAATGCATCGAAACGATATCTACCAATTTAGTAAGAATGGATGAAGATGAAAGGTATATTAAGAAAATTATTATAATATATTGATTATCAATGTAAAGAAGTCAAGCGAATGGTACAATCTACCCTAAAATGTACAAATAAGAATAGTGCCACGTGACGTAATGTATTGTTTTAGTTATTATAAAACGCTTGTTACTTCTTACAAAAGCGTAAATAAACGTTCCAGCGGGTAAGATTTATCATCACTTGAAAGCCTCTACTATTCATAAATTGGAAGTGATTCTGCGGGTAATCATCGATACACGCGCGAAGAAAGTCCCTGCCCGCGCTATCCGGATGTCAGCTTAGAAAAAAATAGCGCTGTTAAAACACCAACGGCGAATATTTAAAAAGCGAGTTTATCACTCGCGTTTATCGCGCGGCGATCGTCGCGCGGGCGAGGTATCGGTCGGAATTGGGCGACTTTGCGATTTTTTACGATTTCTGGCTGATCATGTGGGCGCGAGAGGACCGCGTAGAAACGAGCGAATTAGGCAAATCCCGCGGCCGAGCGCAAGCCGTCGACCCGATCTCGCCGCGAGTTGAAACGCGAACGCTGAGATTTTACCGCATTTTATCCCTTAATTGCCATAAGCTGCTTAATCGATCGTTTATCCATGGCGAAAATTAGGGCAGGCCCCGAATGTTATATGCAACAGCGTATAAAGATTAAATTGCAACGTGTACCCTAACAGTAATGATATCATTCGAACAATCTGTATCAAACACTTGTGCAGGATGCACTACAGATATCGTAATATCATTCTGGAAACATTGCTAAGATCTGGTACCTTACGATATCCTTCACATATTTTCAGAATCTGCCGGTAGCGGGGTAAAACGCGGTTCAATCATATAAGACATATGATACATAGACATAAGAACCTCCTATTGTTTATTATACTATATCATTCTACCAATTGATATGAACAACTTTTGTCTGAAACATTTTTTAATTTGCCTAATACGTTTTGAGATATTCAAGAGAAAATTTATAATACTTTTTCATTGTTAAGCTTATATGATATCTCGATAACTGTCTGTCGGAGGAAAAAGTAGTACAGGACTTTTTACTTGATTTAGTCTCAGGAATATGCCGTTGCAATAGTGCTCCAATTATTGAAAATTTTTGTATTGTAACGTACACAAAAATTTTGTTTGCTGGGCTTAGTTTTTGAGATATTTTACTGTCCAAGTTAAAATGGAACACCCTGTATAATTAATATCGTGCAAGATTTACATTTGTTTCATGGCCAATATTGGCTTTACGTTGGACAATATCGGCCAATGCATTTCCAATATAACCAACATTGGACCAATATTTAGCCGATGTTTAGCCAATGCATTGCGTTTCCGAAAGACAAACAATTATCTGGGTGTCTTCAACTGCCTAAATCCGATTGAACTATCAACTCTATTCGCCATCACGGGATTAAAAGCGTGCTGCGCTATCTGCATCTCTACACTGGCTACTGGAACCCTCGACCGATTATCTACGAACGTTTATCAGTGTTCGAGGGAGCGATAGGTCATGACTTCCGGCGCTGAAACCGTCAGTACGTACCCTATCCTCTACGGTAATCGCCATTATCTTCGTTGACTCAGCGGATTTCAGGGTATCTGGTGATCGATCTTGTCGGAATACCTGATCCCGCCGATTCATCGATCTATCCCTTTCGGGCCCCGCGAATATTAATGGAAACAGCGTTTGTCATTTATGACAGACCGGAATAGGAGATAAAAACCCAGAGATGCTGGTCATTCTACATTTAAATTACTTTCTCCCCTTCATTTTCTTTTATTTTAAAATTGATCTCTCCTTCCCCCCCCTCTCTCTCTCTCTCTCTCTCTGCATTCAATCAATATAAATTACATTTAATTACCGAGTTCGGGTTAGGTTGCCAATCTTCTGCTGTGTGAACGGAGAGTTAAGATTGACTGTCGTACGTAGCGATTACGGAAGGACATAAATATCGGGCGCATCTCGCTCGGCTGTTCCGAGAACGATTCGCCCGTTTTACGGATCGCGTAAATAATCTTACGTCGCAAACGACGATCGTCGCGCGTATTGTATCATCAGCTTTACACCATCCCGCGTAAATTCTCCTCGCTTTCCGCACGTCACCGCCAACTCGTTTGCGCACCGAATTACCACGACAGGATGAAGCTGCGTGTCCAAACGCGAACGCCCTGTAACTACGTGATTTATCAGCGCGGGCCGCGCTGCTGCCTTAAAAGAATTTTTACGGATAAAAGGGCTTGTAATTCAATCATTCCGTTATTCCAAAATTATATGTATATATATACATATATACACACACTCTCCGTGACAGAAAAAAACCGCTCTTAATTTCCGTTGAAATAACTGCAATAATGTGTTAAAAATTTAGAAGTAAAACGCCATGTACTTTGCTGGTGTTTTATATATCTTGATTGTGACGCAAGATAACGAAAAATACAATATAATACCGACAAACCGATGTCGAGACATCGGTACGTTGCTTTGTAGACCCCTGGTAGTGTACGTTGTTTTAAAGACGTGGATTAGAACAAACTCTTATTGATAACATCGCACTTTGATTAAAGAACATTTTATTTTCATCTACAATTCATTATTTCGTGTCTGCAAATGTAGATTTTGAATTGGATTTTGCTTGGGATTTTGGTTAATCTTGACATGAGATCTGAAATGAATTAGCGACCCTAAGGAGTTTAGAATACGTATACATGTTTAGATTTATTGGTTTATTAGAATAAAAGTTCAACCGGGGGACCTGAGTTACCCTGCATGGTCCTTTCCGTATTTTTCGCGCGGTCCTCCAAGGATTAAATATTTTTCATCCAATTTAAATTCAACTATAATTATTATCAATTTAATCCTGCTATTGATAAGTTGATACGAACAGTTCTGTCGTTTCTCTTGATTACACTTTATTCAGTTTCGAATAAAATGAAGAATTTGAGATTTTTTGGTACGAATTTGAATGAAAAAACTTCGAATCCGTGAATTCGACCATCATATCTTTAAATAATAGAAAGACGTATTGCGGTCACTCTGGACTTCAGCTTAGGCAATGCACCGATGTATTTCAAGAACGAAAAAGTTATCGGCGCGTTATGTTAAAAAAATATGTATACGCAAACTTATTAGACACCAAGGGTCACTGCATGATCGTAACAGGCACTTTCTAACGTGTGACTTAAAAAACTTCCATCTAGATAGAGATCTGTCGAAATGTACGTAGCGATAATTTTTGTTGGGCATAAGTAAGCGTTCCCCTCGAATCTGTACGATTTCGTTTTCCTTTTGCTCACATCTTTTCTTCTTTAGATAGCAACGCGCGCGCGCGCGCGCCGTGATAAAGTGCAACGGCAGTTTCGGACGTGCGAACTTGCGGACGTTCAGTCAATCCCCGCCGACCTCGAGGGAAAAGAATATAAATCTGTCCCGCTACTATAATCACAATAATTGAAAGACAGAGTTGGGGCGGATCGCGCCCCAAGTAGGTTTCAATTCGGATGGTATCTGCGAAATAGAAAGCGAGTGAACGAACTGGCGAACGTATCTGGGCGATGGACTGACGGACGGACGGACGGACGGACGCGTATGTCGCATTCCGTGTTTATTATTTTGTCGGTGGGTGGTCCAGAGAAGTCCGGAGTGCCGTCTTGGTGGCCGATAGCATCTCTCGTGTGCACGCACCGTTGAACGCAGTCGTCTTGCGTAAGGAAGTAGTCGATTTCTCCCTCTCTCTTTCTCTCTCTCTCTCCCCCCCCCCTCTGCCCTCCCCTTTCTTTCTTTCCTCTTCCATCTAGCGGTATATCACTCTCGCTCGTCCTTTCCTACTCTCTTTCTCCTTCCCTCGGTTCGAACCTTTGGGCCGCGCAGCCCTCGCCTTTCTTTCCTTCGTAGAAAGGAGAGTGAGAAAAAGGACAATGAGGAGAAAGAAGATCGAACACTTCTACGTCGCCCGCGATACTCTCCGGGCAACATAGTACCGCGTATGATGTGCATGCGTGTGATGTGGGCAGGATACTTGGGTCCCGTGAGCGTATCGCCGTATCGTATCCAAAAAGAAATCCCCCTCCCCCCGTCTCTCTCTCTCTCTCTCTCTCTCTCTCTGTCTCTTACGAAGGAATCTACAACATTGACGCGATTTAATGGCGATATAAAAAACGTCGCGATATTCAAAAACAAGTATATTTTTAGCCGATTGACGATTCTCTTCGTCATAAAATTGCTTTTAACGTGTACTTTTCGCAAATAAAATTAATAAGTTAAAATGACAAACGTTATTGGTTTATTACTGAGAGTATCAAATTACGAGATGCAAATACGTATGGCATGATATATCTAAAGTAATAAAACACGCTTTCATAATAATTCTGCGAATACTTCTCTACGTGCTATTCTAAAGAGAAACAAATTGGAAATTGGCACATTATTTCGTCGTCATCTGAGCAAGTTGTTACTTTCAATTTTGACTTCCTCATGGAGGAAACTTTGTGAGTTAAGGTACAAATTGCAAATTGCTTCCCCAGAATGTTACTTTGCGCACAAGGCTTTCTCCATGAGGAAGCCCAAAACCTGTATGCACATAGGAGAAAAATGGAAAACTTGCACATGGCTTGCTCATAGAGGATGCTTTGTGTGCAAATTAAAATTCTGAGGAAGCAATTTACAATTTGTACCTTAACTCACAAAGTTTCCTCCGTAAGGAAGCCAAAATTGACAGTAACAACTTACCCAGATTATGAGGAAGCAATGTGCAAATTTCCAATTTCCAAGTTAGAGCGCGAACAGTACATACACACAGACATTTTCTTTAAAATGTGATTTTTGGACGTTTTGAAACATTCTAAACGCATCGGCAATGAAAACTCGAATACAGTTTTTTTCACGAAAACAAAGCTCCCTCTGTGAGAAAGCAAAAACGTAACTGTTCTTTCATTAGTTTCGCGTTAATGTACAAGTATCTGTTTTACTATGAATTATTTATCTGTCTAGTTAACAGGTTACGATATTATATAAATATTTATATAAATCTGTTTTATTCTCTTACATTGTTACACTTGTGTGTACGTACAACACGATTGTGTGTACGTACAACACGAGTACTTACAATACACAAAATGAAAACAACATCGCGTCTTGCCGCTAGAAAACGCAATCTATTAGTTGAAGAAACTGAAGAATAAATCATTATTTATCGATGAGAATGTCCGTTTACGCGTTTACGAAACAAGATAAAAACGATAGAGAGATTATTGAATATACCGAACGAAAAACATGATATTTATGGGCCAAAAACGCGACTCGATTGTATCTCGATTTTGTTATCTAATGCTATCGGACGTTTTGTGGCAGTTAGGCCCTCGTCTCTCGAGCGACTTTTATGCTCGCACGTGTTTATCGCAAACGAATATCGTTACGGTGTCCCGGCTATCGCGGAGCGATCTGGAAATCGCTTGAAACAAGTCGCAGTAGTGTAAGCAGAATGGCCTTATAAAATTTCTCGGTGCCTTTATGATAGCGTTTACACGGCCGGGTCTTCCGGGATATGATGCCCGAGCCCACCAAAATCGCCGCGAACGTACAGAATGCGTTACGTCATAAATTCGTGATGGCAAGCCTTGCGGACCACATAAATGTTTTTCACGTTCCTCTGTGCGTCACATCCTTGCGCGCACACAGGAACGCACGGCTACGCTCGGTCTCTCCTTTCGAAGATTACAGATAGATTATTACTAAATCGATTAATATTACTAAATCGAATAATATTATCGATTATTCTCTAAAGTTTTTGGAGTGAAAATAGTACCACGGAGTGAACTGTTCGCTCTATTGGAGCAAATGTTCACTCTAATGGACTAAATATTCCATGGTTCTATATGATCTGATATATTACTTCCTACTTATCGTGTTTCTAGCATTTAGAGCCATTTAACCAATAAAATTAATCTACTAACTAGTCTTGGTAAAATAGATTATTAGTTGAAGTAACAAAATATTTTTAATTATATTCTCTCAATTATTGTATTAATTAAATATTTATAATAACAGTGTATTTTTTTTACGATTCAGATTTAGCACATTGAATTCGCTCCTGGTAGTAGATATATTCAATTGTATTCGACAAAAAATAATGAATCTCCTAAGTGACTCAACGTTTTCAATTTACCGATTATTTTGTCGAGTCTGCTATTTAATAAAAATGTAGTTACCAAGTTTGTAAAACTTGTGAGGTGAGAAATTAAGCATCGTTCATGCGAGGCAGAAAACCAGAAAACTACGTGGAGAGAATTTTCTCTTATAAAAATTTACCCTGAGGATCATGCAATCGCGAGACAACGTGACATTTTGAAGAACTTTATGAGTTTTGTACTAGTAAAATGTATGGTAATATTAAAAACAACTCTCATATAAGTTTTCGAAATGCCACGTTGCCCCGGGATTGCATAATTTTCGGGATAAATTTCAGGAAGAACTTTTAGGAGAAAATTCTTTCCGTACGGGAGACCTAAACGAAAATCTGCGAATTATGACAATATTTAAAAAAAATACATATATATATCTTGGAGACCCTTACAGTTTGGAGAAAATATATGTATCGATGTATTATACGTGTACATGACGCTAGAGAGTCTCGGGTCTCGGTTTCGTGCTGCGGGACCCACACAACGACACGGTGCGCACCCTGAAATAAGGTAGCCCAGGCTCCGGCGTCGAGGAGCCGATGTGGGTGGTCCAGGAGAGATTTGCCTTCCGCTAAATATCGCCTTTGCGCCCACGACGTGGGTGGCCCTCTCGCTGCTGGCAGAGGAGAATTCCCCCTCCCTACCCCCTCGCCCGCCCCTCCGCTCCGAAGAAGTCACAAGTTGTCTCTTGTCCTCGTTCCTCGAAGGCGATGCTCGCGGTGGCGACCGAAATTTTCATCTTAACGCGGCGCGAACGCCTTTTATTCCGAGAATCGATTCTGCAAACACGATCGCGACACGATGAGAAACAAGGCGCACGTGCTCTCGCTCATCGCGGGCGGATCTGCGCGATCCCCGGGATCGAGGTACGACGACGCTACGAGGGTTAATAGATCATCAGTGTTGATAACGTTGAATCGAGTGTAGCGAGCTTATCTCTTTATTGCCCTCTAATCGATAACAACTTTTGTCGATATTCACCGTGTTCGTGAAATTGATACATTTTCTTCGTAAAAAAAAGGGCGGAGGGGAGAACGAAAGAGGAGAGAAAGGAAAGAGACTGTAGCGCGGTGTAGAAAGTGCGTAATCGACGACCGGTGCTTCGTACGCGAGAGCGATATCGCAACGCGAGGGATAGAACACCGCGGGCCGGGTGGATTTATTGCGAAAGGTACGAGAGAAAGGCGACAAGACGCGTGTGGTCCGTCGGACGGCCGACGATGAGTAGGACAGGACCAGAACGACGACAGTATCTTATCCAAGGCACCGGCCGACCGATCGATCAATGGCGAGATCGATGCCTCCTTCGGACGGCCGGCCGATCGGAGTATCGCGGCATGCTTGGCCGCGCAAGTATTTTTCACCCCGCAGGCGGTGGCGGCAGCGGCGTCGGCGGCGACGACCGGCCGGCTGGATCCAGCGATAGATTCGACCTTCTGAATTATCGACGGTTTTGCGGGGATGATGCGCCTCGAGAATCGGGCTTCCTCGATCTTACAGCCGTGCGAACCGTCGTTGTATTCGACGGAAGGAACATTCGGCAACCGGACAACGACAGTTTTCTATGCGATCAAAGTAAAGTTGTTCTAATATCTTTACTATATAGATGCTGCACGTTAGAAACGAGGTAGAGTGCCCAAATATGGCCCCCGACTCATACTTTTGTCTCTACAAGTTCTAGAAAATGTGGAACCTTGCAATTTCCTGAAGTTTGAAAAATCGTTCTAAAAAAATTAATAAAAACAATTAAACAATTTTTTTCGGATTAAAACGAAATTTTTTAAGCAAGTGCAATAAAATTAGTAAAAGGAATAATTAAGAAGTGCCACTTTTTAATCTATTTAATAATTAAGTAATGTTTTACAGGAAGTCAAATTAGGAACATGGTGTGTTGGGGCCACGTTTAGGAAAATTTGTCAAATTTACACGACGACTGCGAAACTTCCTAAGACGAAGAATTAAATCCGAAATGGCAATCTATCATCAATTTGAATACATATGTAAGATATTGTCGCGTGTTTGGAGCAACAACTATGCTTAAATCAAAAGCAACGGGCCATTAAACTTTGACAACGGAAAACACAGAAACGTGAAAAACTCGAGCTGAAACGTATCTGCTCACTTGCTAAACTTTCATGTGCGACTAAAATAGCATCGCGTCAGATATTCTGCCAGTTGGCGTTCTCATTGCAACGATAGGAGCTGAGAGAGGTCACGAGTGGCCAAATTAGGAGAGAGGGCCATATTCGGGCAACCTACCTTATATGAATAAGTAAATTATCGTTTCTTCATTCCGCGTAATCAAATGATCTGAGACATTTGAGGAAAACTAACAACGCCAGTGTTTTTCTTGACCACACCTGGCATCTTTAATAATACAGAAAATTTATTGCGAAAAATGTTACCTCAGCCGGGGTGCGAACCTGGACCCTCCCTGCACACTAGGCGGGCGTCTCACCAATTCGACCACCGAGGCATATGATAATATTTGTCGCAATAGAGTATAAAGATGTTGTCTACGCGTATATTTTCGACGTTCGTGAACAGCAGTTGTTAATTACCGCCGCAGTGACATTGAAGAATTCTGATTATTTGAGAAAAATATTTATGTTGGGGCAAACGGGGGTGGGGGGGGGGGAAGAGAGGGAGAGAAATATGCCAATTTATATATACGCCCCATCTGCCTCAGACGCTCATGCGTGCGTTATGAATCCCGACGCGCCTCTGTTCGCATAACGAGGGTGCTCGATTCTCGAAATCATTATCGCTCGTCAAAAGCCGATCCGGCGTTACGACCCTAAAGACAGGTAGCCTGCTTGAAACGGTCGCACATATGGCGCACCCACACCCGTGGCCAATCGCTAACACGGTCATATCGGCCCTCGTTCACCACGCCGCAGTGCCGCACGCATCCACTAACACGGCTTTAAACGGCGTATACCTACACACGCGACGCAAAGCCCCGCTTAAAACGCTCGTTTGCATTCTCCGAATGAATGAAGTTATTGAGAGAGGGAGAGAGAGAGAGAGAGAGGGAGTGAGGGAGATCTCTATCTATAAGATCGACTAACAATAAGCATATAATTATCATCAATTGTCCCGTACAATCGAGTTTGTTTCCAAATAAATGGAACAGATCGCGAACGATTTGTATTATAGTGATTATCGACAACCGCGCTCGCCATTTGACGCTATTCATCAAAATCGCAACAGGTTCTCTCCGGATGGAGATAACTACGTTGTTAAAAAAAAGAAAGAAAGAAAAGAAAACAAGTCGGCTCCAGATCGCACATTTTCAAGCTTGACGAATCTCCGACCGGCAGTCCGATCGGTAAGATGCGCGCGCTTTTACGCGCGTGCTCGTTCGCCCTGAAATTTTGCCGAGATAAGGCGCGACGGCACGTGGGAAGCGCGGAGTGCGGACGTCGGGGACTACCGCCATCCGACCTCGATCCCGATCTCGATTTCGATCTCGATCGCGCGAGCGACGCGGCCGGCCGGCCGGCCGGCCGGTCGACCGGCCTCCCGGGCTTCGGTACTCGTCGCCGGCGACGAAAAATTGCACAACAGCAGGTTTCGTTCGTCGCGGCATATCATATAAGAGAGACAGGGCCGGGGCAGCCTAATGCTAATGCGGCTACCATTAGCAAGTAGTGAATCGAATGCAAAGTCGGACGTAAGGTGGGACCACACAGGTCGGCGTTTGCTCGCTCGCTCGCTCGCTCACTCGCTCGCTCGCGGAGGGTTACACGGGGCCAGCAGATGCAGTGCCCCATAAACAGCGGGGCGAGACCACCCAACGCGCTTGTTCCTTCGTTTCGTTCCTTCGTCTGTTTCCTTAATAACCACGATAGCCTGCCTGTTACCGTGCGAGAAGGTGTGCAGGCGCTTCTCTCTCTCTCTCTCTCTCTCTCTCTCTCTCTCTCTCTCTCTCTCTCTCTCTCTCTCTCTCTCTCTCTCTCTCTCTCTCTCTCTCTCTCTCTCTCTCTCTCTCTCTCTCTCTCTCTCTCTCTCTCTCTCCCCCCCTCCCTTCCTCCCCCTTTCTTCTCCCGTCTTCTCTCTCCCTCTCCGTCTCTCCCTTGCACGCGTGTACGTACGCGTGTATAGTGGATCAAATCGCAAGAGTGGCTCGTCTCTCTCTCGATCCAAATCGTTTTCGAGCTTTCGCAGGATGACGTCGCTCGACCGGACAGGGGGATCGGTGTGTAATTTCCGGTAATTGTCGAGTCGCTCGCTTCCCGATCGATCCGATCCCCCTTGAAGACGTCGTTTGGTACGTCGTTCAGGAAAGCTTGATAAATTGCGCGGCGATTGTCCGTCTCGCCTCTCTCGAATCCTCAGGATTTCTCTTATAATCGCACGTCGATCTTTTTTCCACGGACGGCTCACGACCCCGAAGCCAAGTCGCTCCTATCTCCTCACCTCCGTGCCTCCGCGCGGTTACTCGTAACTTCGACATTTTCCTTCCCCCCCCCCCCCCACCGCAGTTTATTGCGCTATCGTTGTCTTCCTCTTTTTGTCCTTTTTTTTCTCTCGTTTTCTTTTTATTATTATAGACCCGAGCTTCTGGGAATCACACGAAGGGTTGCTCTAGCGTGATGACCACCCGCGTTAAGTGCCGAATATCCGAGCTATGAGATATATTTTTGGTAATCCGAAACTTACAAAAAAGGAGACCGACGGGGGTAGATCTCGGCCGTCCCTCGGTCGCGTTTCTGTTGGTAGTACGAGAAAGTCTTTCCGAGCGATTGAGCATCGCTCCGCGTCGTCGTCCTACGATGTGCTTTGTACACGTTACTTGCTCGACGTCAACTTTCGCATAATTAACCGTAATCATGATTTTTCAAGAAAAATTGTCGTAGCAAAGTTGACAGTACGACGTTTGTGTCGCAATCGTGAAGGCTTGTTATATATACAAGACCGAGTAACAATTTTAAGGTCAAAGAGGAAGAAGCGTGGATAAGAAAAGTCATCAAAATGAGAAAAGAAATACTTATGAAAAGAGAGGCCTGTGAAATACATATGTTCTTGAAAGGTTGGAATCAGATAAAAATTTACGCGGTTCAAACCCGCGGAAGTTAAACACTATATTCGCGTATATCGCGTCAAATATGAGACAGTAAATAACTCTTTCTCATCATTTAGTTAATACTTACAATTATTTGTAACCTGGATGCAAAGCGCGATTTGGCATCGGCTAAAATGCAATATCACAAACAATCACAAAGCGAAATCTACCGACAGACACGAGTACTCATCATACAGTCATCGGTAAAGAAGGGAACCCGTTAAAAAATTTTTCATGCATATAATACACGAGATAGAATTCTAATATGAGATAGTAGGTTTTCAACGTCCGAATTCAATCACAAATCTTTTATTGTAATGATTACACGAGCTATAAATCAATTTTCCACTAAACAGATTTCACTCCAAAGGCAATAAATTCGTGGCGGAACCAACAGATGATGCCTATTGTTAGCAGAAACTCCGCTATCTCGTATTAGAAGTATATCTCATATTACGGGGACTTTCTGCTACATGTAGTATTATATGTATAAAATTATACATCAAATATGTCCACACATATTTTTACATTGTATATTCTATATGTATAATTCTACACAGTTCGGTATAATTTTATATATTTATACACTGAAAATCATGTAATTGTGGGACAACGTGGCATTTCGAAGAACTTTATGAGTTTTTTGAAAATTTACCATACATTTTACTAGTAAAATGTGTACTAACAATTTAATAAGTATAATTACTAGTAAAATGTATGGTCAAAACATTCTCATAAAGTTCTTCGAAATGCCATGTTGTCCCACGATTACATAATTTTCAAGGTAAATTTTAAAAGAAAAATCTCTCCCTGCATGCTTTTATACGAACAAGTTTTTGAAGGGAAAAATTGCTCATTCATAATTATATATAACTTTGTACAATTGTACACAATTGTACACATTGTATATAGAATTATAAATAAGCAATTTGTCACTATAAAAAAATTTTATATAAAAGCCTATACAAATCTATAAAATTATACAGAACTGTGTAGAACTGTAGAAAATTATGGAAATATACAATGGAAAAATGTGTATGGACATACTTGATGTACATTTTTATATAAATCTGTATATTTATTCATGTCCATACAATGAAAATACTATTTTACCGAGAAGTCGCTAGATAAGCAGAAAAATATCTTCTGAGATTTTTAATTACAGACATACTCGCGGTATATTTCGAATAACATAACAAATATATTACTTGATATTGGATGCAGCTTGTGTTTATTTCATCACAATGTTTACAGTAAATGTTATAGAATAGCAGCATATAAACTTAAACGAAATTCATATAAGAAAAAATAGGTGAAGAAATCAAAAGAGCAATTAAAATAACAAGATATATGATGTATACATATATATTTTTTGTATAACGACGAGGAATGATATTGTACAATATAATTTTTGTAATTAAAAAGAGTACAAATTAATTTAAAGGCAAATTATAGTACGTTGAAGCTATCGACCAGGTCGTTGCAAAAGTAGAGGTTTGTGCATAACGCTCGCTGTTTTTTATCTTCCTTGTCAATTTATTGCTGTAGATATTTCAACATAGAGTTAGAGGTAATTGTTTCTTCATCGTTATGCATAATTGTATCGAGATTGTTTCACCTAGTAAATTTCTACGTGCAGAATTATGGTTATTTGCAATGAATCCTTTTCAACGCTTCTCTCTCTCTCTCCTCTCTCTGTGCTTTTTCGTACGTTACTTCCCCTTATGTGCGTAATAAAACATTATTATTCTAATATTCTAATTACTACGTCACTTTTAGTCAAATCATTTTCGTGAACGACTGGAATGAATCCTTGCCCTTGTATTCTCGATATTAAAATACATTCTGGTAAGTCTCTTTTATATACATTGCTGATAAATTTTTATTACTTGTTATTTGCCAATCTAAACGTAAGTCGTTGCAGAAAAACCTGTTGTGAAAAACGGCTCGTCTGTTCAAGGATATTAGCTGGTTTCGTTGAATAAAATATTCGTCTTTAAAAGTCAGTAAGTCTGATAAATCAGTGCAGTAAGTGCACATTTAAATGTCCAGGCACGTACGCCTCTAACCGGAGGATTAAATCAAATCTACGGCATGACGCGTTAGTGCGAAAATGCAGCGTAAAACTCAGACGTTTTGTTTTTGTTGGATTTTTTTTTAAATATCCCGTCTCAATGTGTGTACATACATGGAAACTTCCATGCTCCGAAAGAAGATGGAATGCAACAGGGTTTTCCGTTACGTAATCGTTACGTAAAGTAAAACACCGCCGCGTGTGACAAGGATTACAAGGTGAGCAATCAAATCCGGAGGATAGAGCCGAGGTCGCCATTAGAGGTCGGCATTACGGTCCTTACGGCGCGCAGAACGACCTTTAGTCGAGTTGGCCCCCTTCCTTGGACTTGTTCTCCAGGTAGCGCCGTCGGTACGCCCCGGTAGGGTCGAATTTGTCTTCCAACAATTTCCAGTCGTCCGGCTTATTGTCGATCAGATGATGAGAGATCCTGTCGGCCGCGTTTTTCTGCGCCTCGCTACATCCGGCGCAATCGTGCTCCAACGCGTCCGGCAGATTCTCTGTAGGGGGCGAATCGCCAATTATTAACGCACGTGTATATCGTGACGCACTAGCCTGATTAGTTAATGACTGAAGAACGTAGCAAAAAAGCTAGAATACTACAGTTTTATAAATGTGAATTCTTTAAAACAAGGATTGAAAAACTTCCCTAGTAGCACAGTGCATTGGCGAAACGTTGGCCCAATGTTGACTGTATTATTAGAAATGCATTGACCGATATTGTCCAACGTAAAGCCAATATTGGCCATGGAATAAATGTAAATATTGCGCGATAATAATTATACAATATTACATTTATATTGGAAGTGCACTGGCCAATATTTACCAATGTAATGAGAATATTGGCCTAAAATTGATACAAGTACTAGTACGGTTTCTCGAAACTAGACTTGGACCAAGTTCTAGCATCGTGGACGCAGGCCTTAAAAGAGGGTACGTCGAAATCTCAAAGTTGTACTTGCTCTCGCTGAGAAGACGCGGTCCAAGTCTCGGAGTATACACGTTGAATTACCGGAGCTACTTATAGAGCTAAAGAATTAAAGAGTCTTTTGGAGAACGCTTCGACGTGCAACACTTACTTTTGAGTTCCCCCGCGTCCGGGGTGCAGGGGTTCCGTTCGAGCAGGCAACCCACGTATCCGTTTAACAGCCTCTCGTTGTTTATTATCGCGTCCACGTCGACATTGTCGAATTTCGTAGTGTACGCCTCCTCGGCGAGAACGGATGAGGAGGACGAAAGGGCACACACGGTGACAAGGGCGACGACTAGGTGTCTCATCGTACTGGACAAGAGTGGATGCGTTGTTTCCGATTCACTGCTGATGGAGCTCATTACTTCGGATGTCTTATAAGGGGCCTAGACACGGTTCGTTAGTCGCACGAAATCGTCCTCGTGTGTCCTTGCCATAATTTATCGAGAAAAATACGCGCGATGAAGAAGCCACTTCCTGTGTCGGTGCAATAGATATTTCTCTCCGAAGCATTTTTAGAAATCTTCTATCGTAGATAGAAGTTTTTTTTATCAATTATTTTTATTGTAGAGTTACCTAATACTATTCATCAGATTATTGTATAGATTATTTAATTGCTGTAAGAAAATAATATTACTTATATGCGTATATTATTATATACATAATTATTACTTTGTAGATAAAAAGTTTATCTTTTCTTTAATAATCGCCTCGAAACTTAAAAAGACGTTTAATAAACTATCTCAACAAAATAGATATTTAAAATAATAATTTTCTGCGAGAACGAGTGCAAGAAAAGTAGAGTGAGAATAATTGTGTTAGATAAAATTTCTTACACGTTTGACGATACGATGAGTGTAGAAGATTTATCTTATATGGTATAACGATTGTAAGTACTTGTGTCGAGCACAAAAACGTGCAGGTAGAGATAAAGCAGATAACAATCAAGGAATTTATGTGCCATACGTGAAGAGAATTCTCGCGTTCCAATTCTTTTTTCGTATTCCGTAGACGACGTGTTACGTGTGCGTGACCTCGAGTTTTAGACGGCTCGCGTAAGGGCCGATTATATCATCATCGACTCTCGTTATCCATTCCCGCAAAATTCCTCTAATTCGTAAATTTAAATTCCTCGCTCGAGGCATTTTGGCCTTGTATAAATTATCGGCAATTGTAATGCAATATCGTCCTCTATCGCGGACAAAATTGATTCGCGGAAATCTCCTCGTGTAATTGCTACTGTAATCTCGACGGCGTACTTTTGAGGAGCACATAATGACGGTGTCACGTGAATGAATTTACAATAAATTTCCCAAACGTACGATAATTCCCCGCGTTTTCGAGATGCATATTTAATTTTTTACAATCTTATTTCCAAGCGGCAATTTATTTGCGCGCCTCAAGTATTTCGGCGAAAATTCGCGATATTTCGATTAATCGAGGAATTTTATACAGTTGTATTCTAGCCAACTGCGAAGCCCTCTCTTCGAAAATTCGCATCCAAGGGAAAATCGATTGCGTCCGACGGCTGGACATTCGTCTGACTTCAGAGATCAACCCGAAAGTTTCGCGTTTCATAATCCGCGACAAAGTAGCTTATCAGCCGTGGACTTTTGATTTCGCAAAAGGAGAAAACGATGCCCGGCTTGGAGAGGATTAATCGCTGCGGCCGTCTGATCGAGGGAGCGCGGAGGGATTTCCTGAAATATTATCTGAAAAAATGTCCGACCCTATTTCACATCTGCTACGATCCGATCGGCACCCATCGGAAAGCGAGGGCCTTCATCGGATTTCTCTTCGGATTTGTCGCAGCTGTCGTGTTGTACGAGGGCATAATCGTCAATCTACAATTTGACACGTATACCAGCATCTCTCTAGGAGCCATCCTTGTCGCGATGCTATCGATAGGATGCGCATCATCGATACAGGTAATCTCTTTTCTTCTACTTCGCTCACTTCAGCTCATTACCTTTCACTATATACCCTCTTGTATTATTTTACATTTAATTGTAAGCCTAATCCACAATGTGCTCTTTGCGGCTGGAAACATTCTATTTTATAAATTAATAAAATTCGTGTGGCTCAAATGTGACAAACACAAATTTTAAGGAATAAAGGACTAAGAGCCTTTTTCGCAATAAATTTAAAATATGAAATATTTAGACACTAACACCCTGTCACGGCTCTTAGTCCTTTATTTCTTCAAATTTGTATATTCTATTTTATGGTCAATAAATAGAGGAAAGTCTTTTATTATGAGATAGGTTTCCAATATGAGATAGCAGGTTTTCAACGTCCAAATTCAATCACAAATCTCTTTTCGCAACGATTACACGATCTAACAATCAATTTTCCATGAAACAGATTTCACTCGAAGGGCAACAAATTCATGGCGGAACCAACTGGTTCAACAGGATGGTGCCTAATATTAATTTAGCAGAAACTCCGCTATCTCGTATTAGGAGCTCACCTCATAATAGGGAAATGTGTACGAGTTTATCACATCGTACATTATACAATCGTGCACCGTCGACAAATTCTTTCAAGCGTTTTGATTTGTTTATATAAAATAGAATGTTTCCAGATGCAGAGAATACATTGTAGATTTGGCTTGGTTGAAATTGTTGATTATGGAGCGGGATCGAAACGACGCATTTGCCTTGCTAAATATTTTACAAATCGAAACATGCCGTATTTCTGTGAATTTAACTGCGCCGTAACGTGCATTATGTATAGTCACGTCACGCACGTTGCTTTGTCCGCACAATTCGATTCTTATTATATCGGATTACAAATATTTCTCGAGTTAATGTATGCAATTCGACGCGATTTCCAATGATAATGAAAAAAGGTAACTATAATTATAAACAGTTTATACGTGAACTGTGAAACAAAGTGACGTGTTTATTCGATTAGCGGAAAAGTGACGTATTTATTCGATCGGAGGAAAATATCGTAAGATGTCTAACATTAAGCAATAAATCTAGTCGTTCTCACATTGAGGAAAAGTTATTAATATGACTAAATGTTAAAAGTGACAGTCATTTTCTTAGTTAAAATATTTCACACGCAAATATCCATGTTACACTTTCAAGCTTGTACAATAGTATATGATTATAAATTTTATATTTTCGAAAGGCCATTCATTTATCAATGTAGAAAATTGCTTGGCGACCCATGGCTGGCAAATTCTAATTAAAGAAATTCATTGCGAAAAACCCTGGCTGAAGTAATATTTTTCGCAATGAATTTCTTTAATTAGAATTTGCCAGCCATGGGTCGTCAAGCAATTTTCTACATTGGTTAATCAATCACTGGCGTCGAATAATTTTAATAATTTCACAAACTGACGGTTGGGACGCGGTTTCGACCCCATTGACGTCGATTCGACATTAGTATTCTCACTGGGCTGTCGTTTCGAATAGATGAGGTGCATCTGTCTTTTGACAATACCGACCTTCCTCGGCCGATCCGGACACAACGTTCTGAGGGCTCTCATTCTGGGATATGTAATAGCGGGGCCGATATTCAATCTGACGTACAACGGTAAAGAAGTGGTGAGGACTTTCGCTTGCACGACACAGTTGACGTACAACCTGACCCAAACACGCTTCGATCTCATGTTCAAGCCATTCCAGCAGGTACAATATCTCTGTTCATTATAGAATAATAATGCAATGATCACCGAATTTCTGAAGAAGAATAGTTATTTATGCGACAAGACTTACAATTAGCGCAGAAAATCAGCGATCTAACCGAAGTATCTAATGCAGGCGGTGCTCGCCATGAAAGCGGATGCGAACGAGCTGAAGGATACTTTATCTTCGGTGAGAGATTTGATGAGTCCGATAGTCGAGGAAATCGAGGGCGAAGAGGAGATGAGGAGGCTGAAAGAGGAGAACGACTATTTGGATGAGCTCCAGGACGATACGAGGAGGAGCGACGAGATCGAAGAGAAACATGAGAACGAGATCGCGAACGCGAGGTCCGAGGCGGATGTTTACGAGGCGAAGTACAAGAGGAAGATCGAGGCGCGCTGCGAAGAGCAGCTTAGCCACGGTGCCGAACGGTGCAGGTAGGATATTTAACACGGACTTCATCTAAATAACATACGACGAACTTCGATAGTCCGCGAATAATTCAGGCACGTTTCTCGTCTTTCGCGAATAGACTTTCAGAAATTTATTTCCATGCAGATCCGGCGAACGGTACATTGGTACCAACGGCACGATTGGCGTCGCCAGAGACGACGATTCTTTTGCGAGAAGATAAATGAAACCGTAGACACTGTCATAATTTTCGGGAAGAATATCGAATATGAAATTAATTCTGTTCACCTGCATGTAATAACTTCTTCGTTTCTCGCAATGATAATTAGCTGTCGCAAAAATATCACTGCCCCTGATAGCACAGAGAGTCCAAAAAGAATTCTTTCTCAGATCCCGAATTATGGAATGAATTCTTTTTTTATTCCATCTCTGTTATAAAAACATTCTTAAAAGTGCACGAAGAATTTATTTTTATGTCAGCAATATTGAGCTTCCCTTTTCAAAAAGAATTATTTTAATATTCTACACAAAAAGAATCTCCTTTTAAAATTTACCCTGAAAATCTTGTAATCGCGGGACAACATGGCATTTTGAAGAACTTTGAGAGTTTTTTTAAATTTTACCATACATTTTACTAGTAGGGACAGTCAATGTTTCTTCGTCTTCCTGAGTCGTCTATTTTAAGAAACTGCTAACCGAGTTTCATAAGGATGGTCACCATCACATCTTTCGCTTTTGTTACATCCTTACAAATAATACAGGTGCTACGAGACTCTTAAATGTGAGAGAGGGAGATTCAACGGTGACTGTCTCGTAAGACGCAATGACTTCTGTCTAGATTTTTTGTTCTCTTCTATTACGAGATTTTATTCACACTGAAGATGATTCGAAAGGGATCGAAATGTTTGTAATTTTTAATTTTCAATATGAAATGTTATTTATGACGGATTAACACTACGACTCAATCTTTTCTATGGCTCGCACTAGCCTTTCCTACCCTTCATCGTTTTTTTTTAAATTTTGGAGCCTTTGCATTTTACTAGTAAAATGTATGGTAAAATTTCGAAAAACTCATACAATTCTACGAAATGCTATGTCACCCCACGATTGCATGATTTTTAGAATAAATTTTAAGAGAAAATTCTCTCCGCGTATAAAAATTCGCAATTTATCTTCAATTGCGTTAATTCATAAAGAATTTTAAAAAGTAAGTCCTTTTGGAGTTCATAACGACTACTGTGATATTCGGGTGCTTCGCGCCCAAGTTTTACAAAGGCATTTTTTTTCCAGGGATATGTTTGGTGACGCTTACGACAAGTGTTACGACACAGTGACAATTTTCGCGGCCTGGCTGTTATGTTGGCCAATGAAACTCACCTTCGTGTGCAACTTGGTGCAGGCTCTCGGCGGTTCCAATATCTGCGATCCCGAAGGAAAAGTGGACGCCGGTATCGGCGAGGGTTACGTCGCTTTAAAAAGTGAATATCACTCGGTGATTCGATAAAAATTTAAGAATGAGCACATTGAACTTCCCCACGACGTTCTTGCGAGATATCATCTCCTCTTCATGAAGGAGCCAGGGATGCGTTTAGCAAGAGTCTCAAGGACGCGAAACTTCAGTACAGAGTGAGAAAGATGCCGGTGATCCTCGACCTTCATGACGCCACGGACGCTGCCCAGGCTGTGATGCACGAATTCAACTCACGCAGAAGAGTCTTTGAGTCGGTGATGATGATTATCAAAAGGTGCAGCAAGAATGTAAATGATTTTAAGGATGAATCGTCGCGCTTCCTAGAGTAAAAATGAAGAAAATTGTGCGAAACAATTTCGCACGACTTAACAAAGCGTAGTATTGTCTTAAATATATTATTTTCTTTTTTTTTGCTATTTGTTTGTGCATAAGAAAACTTCGGCTTGTTTCGTTGATCTAAAATCCATCGTTATAACATACAAAATAGATTTTGAACAATTCTTTTGCCCACATGAGATGTCACAACAAATCTCATTCTTGTTCCGTATTGCATTGCGTTGCGAGTGTTACGAAGTATTATTTCATATCGTGATTCTTTATTATCTCTGCTCTCACGTATAATATGATACGTCATTTTTATTATATTTTATTTTATTTCATTTCATTTCTCATTTTTTCCCTTTTATTTACGAACGGGCTTTTAGCAGCAATTTTTGCTGGCGCCACACCGTTTGCATGTGTCATTATGCATTGCAATCAATTTATATATACAATAACTATCTAGATGTCTGTCCTTCGTCTTCTTGAGAATCATCGTAAGTGCTCAAACGTATCACGAGAAATATCTGTCCGAGATCGAGCATGACAACGTATGTGTTACTTCGTACTTCCGCAAGATCGACGCGAGACGAAAGGCTCGCGGTAGTCTGACCCTACTGCCACTGAAAAAGATCGAGAGATCGAAGTTTGTAGATCCATACAGTCTGCGACCGGGCGAAGTCGAGCGGGTGAATCTGACCGGCCAAACGGTGAAGTTGATCCTTGAGATGATCAGCGTGACAACGTTTATATTGCTGGACAGGCTCTTCTTCGAGGCGCTCGATTTGGTCAGAAGACACTCCCACATGGAATATACACAGGTTCGAGATTCATGAAGCGACTCAGCGAACCTTGTTACCTCCGGTTAGATTTGAATATTAATTTAAGGTGATGTGTCACACACCTTTTTTTTGTATTAAAAACCTATGGCCGCCAGACTCGAGTTTACCCTACAAACTATACTTGACTGTGTTGGTAAAAAAGATGGCTAAGGGATCCTTTTAAACCCAAGATTCTCTTTCGAAAGGAAATGTTGAAACATGCAACTCAACTTAACAACTCACGTCCCAAGTTTTTAATTCGCCATTTTTGATTCGCAAATTTTATAAAGAGGCCCATTTTGATTAACACATCTAAATATATGTATAATGCAAGAAAAAAAGAGAAATCTATGGTTTTTCGCTTTTGATCTAAAGAAACAGCGTAGCTATGGTAAAAGCTAAGAGAATTTTAAATAAGAAACAACTAGATAACATACGCAAAAAGATAAAACCAAAGCAGTTTTTCCTAACGCATTATATAACTTGTTTATTCTTTCTGATCTTGAACTGTAACTTGTACTTTTCCCAGGCGGGTCATCACGACATGACCTTGGAGGTTCGTGGTATCGGAGTGATAGCTTCTCTGATACGAAGCGTCATCCACGGATTCAACGTGAAGAGGCGAGTTAAGACCGTGGTGTCCAACAGCGCCTGTTTACCGAGGGCCAGCAGAGTACCGAATTACATAATCCTCAAGATCTACTTGATCTATCTAGCCATTTGGCTGTTGCTGCTCACCACCGCTTACACCCAGCGACTGCGACGCGTCATCTGCTCGTTTTTCTACAGAAAACGCGAGAAGAGGCGTGTGCTGTACCTCTACAACGAGAGCCTCAGGCGCAGACTCGGACACGCCAGGTAGAAACGGGATTAAATATCTCGCGATTACGTTCGCACCTCGTCAAATCCGGATAAAGTAGCGGATCTTGTGAATGGTGCTCGAACCATGCTTATGAAATAAAACTCGAATTGGATCGATTCAAATCCTTGTGAATACAAGTCGACCTTGATGTTGATTCCGACATCAAGGTTTATGCGAGCCAGGATCAGGACTCTGGTCAGGACTCGTCGACTGGAGTACGACTTGGATCCTTGGGTTGCTCTGAGGCTGCGCTGGCCGGCGCTTTGCGGTTGGTTGACGATCTTTGCCTGGGCACGTCAAAAGTGCCTCGTCTGTGGCGAAGTGGAGCCGAGGAGAGGTTCGCAGTTCCACAGATGCACGACACCCGGGTGTCCCTTCGTTCATTGTTCCGAGTGTTGGGACGACATCGGCAGAATTTGCTATGCTTGCGCGGACATCGGCGAGACGGACGATGACACGGACGAGTTTGACACACTCGTAACAAAGTAAAAGGAGATTTGTAGATGCGATGGAGCTCGTACATGTCTCATTTGATATGCAGCCTATTATATTGGTGTTTATGACGTGATAAATACCGACACTATCAAATCAATCAAATTTGTATAATGTACCTTTTACTTCACGCAGCCACGTGAGGGAAAAAACCAGCACAAGTTGAGAATTTTATGATTATCTGCTGGATGTTTCCAAAAGAAACCTACAAGCTTGATGAGTACTAATGAGAATTTTCCGTGCTTGTGTAAATAATGTTTTTTTGTAAAGTATACGTAAAAAATACGCAATATAAATTTAATTAATTTGATAATATCAACGTTTCATAACAGTACAACGCATTATAGAAACGTTATCTGTGTATGTACACGTACCGATATTTATTGATCAATTTATAATTGGATTACATAATCTACATAAAAAATGTCGGTCCCAAAATGGAATCCAGTTCCACATTCAATTTTAAATGTATGCATATTTTTTACATTACTTTCAAATTCTACTTCGTGCATCAAACACAGTGAAAAGTCACTCGATTTCCTTATTATGTGCTCTCTGAAGTTTTTGAAGTGAAAATAGAACCATGGAGTGAGAGAATATCTATTCCAAGCGGATACTTCGCTCCATGCTTCTATTTTCACTCCAAGAACTGTAGAAAGTATTTCTTATCTCTTAAGTAGAAAGTATATCTTATCGTAACTATCTTAAAAAGGCTCTCGTGAATAAATCTAGAAATTTGAATAGGCAATGTGAGTTAAACGCAAGATGTCGTGCTTATATATCTTTAATTTAATTAGAGTGTAAACTACAGAAAAAACTTCTTATCGTATCGTGACCCAGCTAGAAATGACGATCGATGTCGAAACGATGTCGAATCGACATCGGCACCGTCAAATTGATGCCGAATCGAAGTCAATGTCGATGTTGATCCGACATCGTTTCGACGAATCATTTCTCACTGGGGACGTTTCCTTAAATTTTATTACTAGTTTATATAATGATTTACATTAGTCGAAAAAAGTTTTTTGTCACGTCACAAATTAAAATATCTCGTTCAATGATAGCCATTTATCTTCGCGTTAAGATCTTTTCCGAGTACTAAAATAGGTGATTAGGATTCAAATGAGAAAAATATCAGACGATTCCGTGCACTACCGAACAATGAGGATAAACGCGATGAGAAATACGGAATGTATCATAATGCATGTATATTATGCACAACATTTTATTTGCATATCTATAAATTCTAATCGTCAGAATCGCAACTAGATAGAAGGCCGATAAGACAATTAACGTTGTGTTATAATAGTTTTGCAGCGTATAATATTCTATCCACGTCAATTCCTGATTAGACCTGAACGCCTTCCTGCTTGGCCATGTCCTCATACTTCTTCACGTAAGTTCCTTCCGGATCGTATTTCGCCTTCAGGTCGTTCCATGTGTCTGGCTTATTTAGCACTAGGAATTTTATCACCTTTCTGACGCCCTGTCTCTGGCGATCCGAACATTTCTCACATTCGGTTTCTAGAGCATCGTTTATGTATTCTGCAATTATATAATAATTATTCGTTTAACGATGTTAAATACAATCAGATACCGATATTTTGTCTCGATAACGTCTCAATAATGACTCGTCCTTTGGTACAATTCGTCAAAGATGTTAACATATGATAAGAGGTGTTCCTCTTAACAAACTGAATATTTATTAGCGTAATTTAGTAAGTGATTAACCACTTCTTCTAGAGAAACTCTTTATTTTTCAAACTGATTTCAACAACAAAATTCCCACAGTTTGCAAGTAAAGTTTTTGCGTATCTTACATCACAAGTTACACAAGTTCTCTGAGAAATATGTCTTTAAAGCTATTTCTAGAAACAAGTTTTTTATTTCAATATATTTACATTCTTCCGGTGTCTTAATGAGGATAAATAATTATGAGATCTTCAATTAAGTATAATTAACGTTGAAATCAATGCTACGCACGCAGATTATCAGACACGAATAGTCCAACTTAATTCTCGTTTGAACAACTCGTTTGAAATCTTCCCAACTAGTACAGGTGATCGTTATGGGCTCAAAAAGCATTCACGTTTTGAAATTGTTTATAAATTAGCATAATTTGTTCAAAATAAACTCAAAAGAATTCCTTTTCGATAATTCAAAGACGGTTCCATACAAGTACATCTTTTGACTTCTTTCTATGGAAGTAGAAACTCCGCTAATCCCATATTAGAATCCTATCTCATAATAGGAGACTTTTCTCTAGTATTATGTAAGATTATACTCGGAGAACTATGTGAGAAGGCACGTCCGTCCGATGTAACGACCACAGTAGTCCACATCGGATGAACGTGCCTTCTAACATAATTATCCAAGTGATACCCAGATATGGATGTCAAACCTCCTGTGTTGTTCAGTTTATTATCAATGACGTAATATTATTGTTGAATTCCTTGAAAAGGAGCACAACCCGTATGGTCGAAACGTCGGATTTAAAGAAATAAACCATCTGCCAGCCTAAAGTCGTCTAACGATTCTTTTTATCGTTAATTAACTATTGGCGATTGACATTCTTTCGTTATTATACATCAAATATGTCTACATATTTTTACATTGTATATTTCTATACAATTCTACACAGTTCTGTATTATTTTATAGATTTATATATGCTTTTATATGAAACATTTTTGAAAAGGAAAAATTACTCATTTATAATTATATATAACCTGTACAATAGTGCACAATTATATATATACATATTTTTCCCATTAAAAAATTGTTCATATAAAAACGTGTACAAATCTATAAAATTATACAGTGTAGAATTACAAAAAATTATATAGAAATATACAATGTAAAAATATGTGTGAACATATTTGATGTATATTTTTACATAATTCTATATATTTATCCATACTGACTGCATGAAAAATTGTTTACCGGGGCTGCATTTATAATAGCGAATAGAAGTTGTGTGTCCAATACTCACTCTTCAGTTCAATGGCTTCAGCGGGACACCGAACATTGGGCTTGTCCAGCACGCAATCGACATATCGCTTCAACAATCGGTCATTTCTAAGAATTTGATCTAGATCTATGTTGTCAAATTTAGTCGTGTATCCACTCTCGTTGTCTGCGTAAACGTAGACGACAGAAATGAGAGCGAACAGGCAAACCACCGCGAGCTTCATGACTGCAACATACAGTTACATAATATCAATAAAAAAAACAATTTTTTCACTCAATGTAGCCATGTCATGTACAACATTGTTGAGTTGAAAATTATAATTTTGATGTTATGTTAGTTGGGGTCCGATTAAACGCGATCGAACAACGGGAAACTTATACAGGTTGTGCGCGAGCGATCTTGAAAGAATTGCATGTAAGGGTACATGTAAAGGTACATTCGTGTTAACAGCATAAGTGAATATCACCAATAAGTTACATAATAAATTTTGCATCGCGATATCCGTCGCGAGAGATCGCGGGAAGCTCGACACGTTGCGTTTTCTAATGGAGTGTCTGCAGGCACGTCCACTCTTCAATAACACATCGAAATTTGCGGATTTGACTCTTCAAGGATCAGACACGGAAACGGTATCAGATTCCTAATGCTTTCACGTTATGAAAATACAATGTCACACAACAATGAAAAATCGAACGTGGCGTGACGTGTAAATGAGACATTTGCATTTTGATCAGACGCGATCGGTGAGGAATGAACTTCAAAACACCTGTGATCTTTTCAAATAGGGTTCATCATTACAACTTCCTTCATAAATCATGGCAAACAATTTTTTCGGGCAAATGCATCTCACTGAAGAAATTTCAAAAAATATCTTGTATCGATTAACGTTAATCAGATCAGTTATTTATTAAGGGTTTTAGACAAGAGAAGCAAACAATAATGCACAATTTCGAACTTGTTATTTGTTGTATATTTCTTTAATTGATTGGAACAGCATTCTTACACGGAGAGAATTTTCTCTTAAAATTGAAATGTGTTTACCCTCATGCTGTCTCAAATAGTACGGGTGATCGGTGTGAACACAAAAGGATTGACTTTTTAAACTTCTCTACGAACTCGCTTTCCTTGGCTAAAATCCTTCACGAACAACTTGATTTAACGTTAATCGGTACAGTAAATTATGTCCTTTAATACGTATATTTTGAACTGTCTTGAGCGTATCTTCTTGAAGCGTATCTGCCCGCAAAAAGTTGATTGGCCCTTCTCAGGAGAACGTCACAAATAAATTTTCATCGATGCAATTATTTCGTTTTTTCATTATGAAATACACTGGCCCACATGTTGGACGGTGCAGACCCGAAAGTTAATTTACTGCGTAATCACGTCCAGCTTCAAAGCGACGAAGGAGTTGAAGGAGCCGTGCCGCGACTAGCCACGACTGCTTCAAGCAGAATGACACGATAAATGCTCACCTAACACGTATTATTCGTAATCTGACGTAATTGTACGGACATACCGGTGTGACTTGACTTTATATACGTGCGAAGACGCGAACGCGGCAGGGTGGGACTGGTATAACGATTTATTCCGTGAATTCCACTTCATCGTCAACTAGCACCTTCACCTTTGCACTCGCGGTGAAAAACCACGTCCCGCGCGCGTCATCGTCAGCTTCAATGACGCACTATAGTTTTTCTTCTCTCAATAGGTAATGGTAAACTTCAAAGCGCAAGTTAATTAGCAAGTGTCAGAACTATCGCTTTCTTCTGAAACAAAGAAGACACCGTCTCCAAAATGCGCATAACTTAAAACCGATCTTCCGCGAACGTATGGAACGTACAGAATGGATGGGATGGAAGTTTTAGATCTATTAGGTACATGATCGTGCATCATCATCGTTTTTTAATCTTTAAATTTGTATACGAAGGCTACTTCAAAAGCGATATGTAACTGATAATTTTAAATTATTCTCTTCTTCACAAAAATATTTCATCGCAAGACTAAAAGAAGCAATTATTATTTGAGATTAATATCAGTATGAGCCAACATCGCGCTCGAAAATAAAATTGAATAAGTGAATAACTTATAAAACTGGATTGTGAAGTTAATATTCAAGGCTTTGCGATGAAATTAAACAACTAATTCTCTCTTGATTTCTGATTTCAGAGAATAATATAGTGGTCTTTCGAAACTCGCTGTACTTTAAACATATTGTGGGCGATGTTCCGTAAAAGTCCGCTCTACTTTTTCTCTCATTTTTTCAAACTTTACTCAAGGACTATAACCCTTCAAGGCTTGACATGGTCATTAATCTTTTCGTCATATTATTAAACAAAAATATCTTTAGTGCAACATACAGCGCGCGCACACACACACACACACGCACACACACACACACTCTTTCTTGCATAATTGGATTTAAACTGAAATAATCACAAACATAATTAATGCGCTGGTTCGAAGCAACGTAGTATGCGAGAAAAATAAAATTGAAGGATATCGGGTAATTAGAAAAAAAAACATCGCAAAAACGTCACACTTTCAATCTATTAACTTGATTAGTTATGACGATGATCTTATGATGTCTAGGAGTAATTGCGACTTATTAAAGTAATTACAATACGTTATTATTATGCATGTCTCATACGAGAAATTGTACTCTCTTGTTGTTAGGCTCAACTAATTAATTTGTATCTTCCTCTGGGAGACTAACGGAGAAACGAGAAGGTATAGCGTTCGCAGAAATTGTCACACAAGTCTTTCTTAAATGAAAATATCGCATAATTTATTTTGCACAATATGTTCGACGAATATTCGTGCCGCAGTACATAATAAGTAAGTTGTAAACAGCTAATTTTCACTTGATCAATTGAGAAAATAGTGCGCACAGTGCAACACGCATGTCCAATATCATACAAACAATTTATTGTGACCAAAGCGGTACTTCATACGTCATTCTTTATCCGACTACAGTTGTTTCATAAGGATTGTTTGTAGGAGGTGGGGAATGGGAAATTTCGATGTTGATACACTATAGGTATAATATCAACTTTATACACATATCGCGAGAAAATGAGATTTAATCACTAATCTCGATTACTTACAACGCACAATGCTTACAAGAGGAAGCCGTCCCAATACAATTAGCTATGTATCATCAAATATAGTCGGATAAACGGAAGAGGTATTTGTTTAATATCTATACAAAATATGAGCGAGTCGCTTGTACCTTAGCGTCGTCCTATCATACAAATATTTCTCTTTGCACACACATTCGCACACGTATACCTAGAGAAAGTCTGGATAGAATTTGTCTATCTACTTAAACCTGAGTAGGTCTTTACTAATTATGTACAAATAGATAGGCTCTCTTTTATTTACACAATTAGGACCTATATATACACTTCAATGTGTCCCTCTATTTAGACTTACATATACAATTTTAATAAGCGTGAAAATTTCGGGGACAATTGATTTAAATAATATTTAACATTATCGCACGGCCACGAAATTTCTAATTTATTGTACTTTATATGTAATATAAAAGCATACACATTATATATTCCAAAAACCGTGCTCGTGTTATACCTTACGTTTAATAAAATAAAAACCGCAAATTGTTCATATTGGTCGCCCAAGAGATAAACCGCGAACCGGATCTCTCCGACACCGAAATTGTTTTCCAAAATATTCAAGGAGAGTCATTTAAATTTTTTAATTTTTATTTACATGAAAAATAAAATATAAATCGATACATTGTTTTTCTTTTGAATGAAATAAATCAAAATAGGACAAAAATAAAGATGGTTACTTTCAATAATTTCTATATACTTTGTGTGTACCACTTTGAAACGAATGTTTTTTTTTATCGAGGCAACTTTCGTGATACCACAAAATTTAACACGCACGTATCAGCAACTAAAAAGTCATTTTCGCGAATTTTTAACTTTAGTGATAGGAAATAATTACATTCTCAAAGCGTCTGTGTCTATTTCGTTGCCAAAAATTTAGTTTAAAATGTTATCAGAATAATAATGATAAAGGCGACACTCTATATGCCACAAAATTATATAATTCTCTATGTTTTAAAATATATCGTTAAAATATTCCCTTGTTATATGTACAAATACTATACACAAATTATCTAATATATTACATCTTACAGTAATTGAATATACGAATGTTTGTATCATTCTTCGTCAATAAGGAATTTTTTCAAACCAAATAAAGGAATCAATCATTAGATTGTATAAATTTACATACAATATTATATAATCATGGTTTGCATGGTATGCATGTGTATTATAACATTAATTACATGGATTGTCAGTCGATTTATCAAGATTTTATCATTCTATCTTTCTAGTGAAATAAGTAATTTCTTCTCTATATCATTAGCCTTCGTTCATATACATATGTGTGTATATGTATCAATACTTTAATAGTAATGTCTAACTAATAAAGAAAATTATAATACAATAGTTAATTTCAATAATTTCATTAAATTATATGGACTTTAAAAGTTTCAATATATCTTATATATTTTGTATCCAGTTATTTTATAATTAAAAACCTAAGATACATAAAAATAATATCGAAATTTCCTTATTGCCGAATATGATAACATTCAAAACAGAAAAGAGTGCGCAACGGACATTATTTACACACGGAAATAACACAGTGGAAGAATTAATTGAGCAATACGTTCAATGGCTCTACGTAGGCAGTGTTAAGAGATTCTTTCAAACAGCATTTAATTAGAAATGATAAGCAGATAGAATATGATAAGGACCGATTCTTTTAACATTTGTCGCAAGTAATTAAATTTTGTATTACTTTCGATATTTATAGGCAACCTAACAAAAGCTAATATAAAAGAAAAACAGAGAAGCAATTGAATGAAACAATTGCCAATATTTTGTAATCATAGAATCGGCCTGAACTCATTGCCAGATTATCACAGAAACGCATAAATTGCGTTCCGATTATGAATCTATCTGATCCTACGTTGTGAACAATACAAATCACGTTATCTCATAGCACTATCCCTGTGTAAAAGGATCAGCAACAATGCAACTACTACAACATGCACGCATGCGTTTTTCTTCCATTTCTCTTTTTATCTGTCTTACATTTAACTAAATCAGACTTAAAAATTTTAGTTATAGATCTAAGACTTAGCCTTACAAGATAAGAGGTGACTTAGAATGGCAAAATAGTCGTAAATTTTAATACGTTTGATCAATTGGCTGTGATCCAACCGTTAGTTACAAGGTAATGAAGAATTTTGCTTTCTGGTTCTGATTGAGGTACAATACTCGATCTCCTATTACCGTAATATTCCTGTGGCATTAAAAATACGATATTAGCAAATTATATATTACAATAATAACAACAACGGCAAATTATAATCGACGCTCATCACTTACTTGTAATAACAATGTCTTTTGCGTCAAATACTGAGTCGGTTTTAGATCAAGTTGAATACATAAGGATTTTTCTTGTTTCGTTAAAAGATGGGACGCATCCTCCAATTCTATATCTCTCTCCGAGATAGAAGTGCTACCACCGCTGTAACTTTTTTCTTGTGAGGAGTTGGGGCTGGAAGTTGATTGATTGGAAGTGTTTGGATTGCTATCCGACTCCGCCCACTGATTGGCCGGAGTCGTCATCCGATTGTGACTGGTTTGACTGACTGTGGAGCTGGCCAAGTCTTGCTTTACAGTGTATTTTCGGTCGATGGAAGAGTAACTTCTTTCTTCTTCTCTATAAAGAAAACAGAAAGAAAATGCGCACAATTCCTTTAGCCACACAAAGTACTTAATTCTATGATTGTAAAAGTTTATATCTAAGATATTGTAACATACTATTGCTGCAACTTGAAAAGAAGCTTTGCATAACAATGCTCAACAGAAACAATAAAGCATACAAAATTTTCCTTGAATATATAAACACAAATTAGGCAAAGATATGCGTGATGAGAACGATGAGGATATTTATAAATTCCTCAATACATAATATAACATTTAACCCTACGAATATGATCTCTCACCTTCTTTTTGAGGTGCTGCGGTGTATTGGTGTGGACGGCCCACTGCTGCCCTAAGTGAAATGCAAACTGATACAATCTGTTCAGAAATGCCTGGCAACACGCATCACAAACAGTAGAATTAGTTAAAAAGAAGCAAAAGCTAGTGTATATAATATATTAAGGATTTAAATTCTTTTCTTTATCTTTATTGTACATACAAATGTACGAACACAAGAAAAACTAAATATATGGGGACAATTACATATTTCGAAAAATTCTTTTCACATATTCATTACAATTTCATATACGAAAATATGTGTAAAATTTATTACAAAGAAAGATAATGGAATTATTGGGTGATTGCATATGAAACCGCCCGTTGGCAATAAATGGCGTTAGATACACTATTTCTTCGAATTGAAAGCTGGCAATACACATGATGACAGGTCTATAGAATCCACGCCACAGTGGGGCCATTTCTGCAACGCGTTAACGTCGCCTATTTTGAACATGCTCCATCGAGTACAACGTGCAAAGAGTGGTTTCGCCGCTTCCAAAGTGGTGATTTCTCTATGGACAAGGACCGCGGAAACCACCCAAAAAATTTGAGAACTGCTGAAACCGTCGGAAATCACTGGAGATCGTTATCGACTGCAAGTGATCCGTTTGAAGCGAGCTCTGAGAAAAAAAGAGCCAGAATGGAACAATCGCCACAACAAGTTGCTTTTGCAGCACAACGCCAGGCCGAATGTTGCTCAACCAGTCAAGAAATACTTAGAAGGAGTGAACGGGAAATGCTATTCCATCCGCCGCCGTATTCCCCAGGTATCGCTCCCTCTGATTACCATTTGTTCCGGTCGATGCAGTCAGCGCTAACGGCACAGCACTTCACCTCGTACGAAAGAATTAAAAAATAGCTGAATGACTGGATTGTTTCCAAAGAACAAATTCTTCATGCGTGGAATCCGATTATTGCCCGAAAGATGGGCCAAGGTTGTATGTTCCGATGGGCAATACTTAGAATAAACCAGTTCGTCGATTTGCTATCAAATCACTGTCTTTTCGCTCAAAAGTGGGCGGTTTCATATGCACTACTCAATAGAATAAAATTGATATATATATATATATAATATATGAATATATTAATAATACAAGATGAGGAAAAAATACCGGGACTCCGAAATATTTCGAAAAATATAATTTTTATGAAAAAATGTTTCAGACAAAAGTTGTAGGGCTTCAAGTAATGCATTACAAGTCAATATCAGTATGATCTTGAATAGCGTTGTCAAGGTCACATGAAGGTCATCTTATTTATTAAATGAAACCCCCTATTTTCCATAACATATTCTTATAGCTTATCTCGAGAATTTTCCAAAACACTTTAATTAAGTTATCTTTCATTAAGTACTTTTCAAGTTACAAGACTTATATTTTTGTAGCACTTCTTAAGTGAGCAATTTTGAAGTTATCGAGCTTTTTATGGTAAGAGCTTGAACAGAATGGTTGTCTTATACCCTTAAGACAGCCTTAAAACAATGTTTTATGTTTTGAGCCCTTGGCTTGAGGTAACGCACAATAACTGTCTTATGTCTTAAGAGTACAAGTTCTGCTCAGGCCCCAAGATGTCTACTAGCTCACAAAGGCGAGATCGCCAATTGTCCAGCCAACTAAGGCGAGACGAGAAAGTCGAAATCGCGTAAGTCTCCTAGTGACATAAGTGACATGCTTGGAAGCTTCACGCGGTGCACTTTAGATAATACTAATGCCGGCAGTACTGTAACTTTCAAGTCTTGCAACTCGGAAAGTACTTAATGAAAAATAACTTAATTGTTTAGGAAAGTTCTCGAGATAAGCTATAAGAATATATAATGGAAAATAGGGGGTTCCATTTAAAAAATTTAAGATAATCTTCACGTTACCTTGCCAGCGCTATTCAAGGTCATACTGATATTGCTATGTAGTGCGTTACTTGAAGCTCTACAACTTTTGTCTAAAACATTTATTCATAAAAATTATATATTTCGAAATATTTCGGGATCCCGGTATTTTTTCCTCACCCTGTATATCTTGTTACGGAGGTAAATGGTAGATTCACACATACATATAGAAGACACAAATTCAAAATAAAGATTAGATATCTATTGTGTTGTAAATAAACACTGACAATTAAAAGTTAAATATGTATAACGCACACAAAAGTATAAATATGGTATAACAGTTAATAAGAAGCACATCAGCATTGCCGCGTAATATCACTTTTTAACTGATATATGTGTCTCATAATGTCATACATTGATATGTACTCAGCTTTAGCATGCGCTAGCATTTAGTAAAAGACTACGATCATACTTTCGTTATGTAAATATGACTAGCTTTTACGAATGCACATATATAAAAGTGAAATATAAAATAACTTCCATCCTACGTTCACAGTGTCACAACAAGATGTTATAAAAATAGAAATGCATACTTACAGATTTTTTTTCAGTCCAATGATCCACTGTATCGTTTTGTCTCTGAGTTTGCGCAAGAACCTGCTCGAAATGAGCGCATTCCTCGTGTCTCGTAATGCCGTTCTCGCGATATCGATAAAGCTCCGAGAGCCGTAAGCGCAATTCTCTCTCCCTCTCGAGATTTGTTAGGAACTGTTCGTGCTCTTGTGCTGTGTAAAACTGTGCGAATACACGCATTCTGTCCCTAAATTCTCTGTATTAAATAAACAAAATGCTTAATACGTTGAACGAGCAAAGGACATGAGATGCCCAAGTATTTCGAGAAACATTAATGTTTAAGAATCATACTTTTCTTCTTTCGTCCATTTTTTCTTCATTCCTTTGTCTTTCCTGGATGATGCGAAAAAAGCGGACACAAGCTGGTAATCTCTTACGACGCGTTTTCGTCTGGCTCGCTCTCTGAGATTACTGGTGTACATATCAACTTGTGCCAATTTAAGTGCAATATCAAGATCGTCATCTTCGGTAGGGTTCAGGAACAATGAAGAAACGAGAGACTCGGCCTCATGATTGTAATCCTGAAAAAAATGCAATTATTAAATTACACTTGTAAGAAAAATCAGGTGAGATGTTAGAGATGTTCGATTTTACTCTCTCAAAATCATCTCGTTGGGGCATGTAACCCAGTTGCGCGGCCTCTTCCGGGGTGATGTCCAATGGTGGTAATCTGGATGTGAGGTCAGGCGATAGAGGGCCATGATCGGACTTTGTTTGATCCGTAAGATTTGGTACGTAGCTATCCGTGGGTGGCCACGTGTGCTTTCCGATATTGCCATTGAGATACCTAGCGATATACTCCTCTTTCGCTTCTGCAATGATAAAATTCCGATGTAACGACAAGATGCCAGATGACTAGAACAATTGCCTGTCGAGCAAAAGATCCTGGATACCTATCTGGAAATGTTCGGAATTGTTCAATTATTTGTTAGATTTCTATTGTTTTCTAGGGGAAACTGAATAATTCCGAGCGAAATCCATTCCGAACATTTCCATGATAGGTATGCAAGTTCCATTCCCGGATCTGCCATTCCACACAAACGAGAAATTTAGTAGAAAGAAAGCATGTATTTAATCCAACGGCAATTGGAAATTGCGGTTCTACTTTAGAAAAATCAACTATAAATTTAGAACCGCAATTTCCAATTGCCGTATGATTCTCTAAGTTTCTCAAGGTGCTCAAAGAGCGTGCCAGACAAATTACCTTCTGACGTACGCGTCTCGATATGTTTACTGATGTCTTCCCAGTTTCCGAAGCCAAACTGTTCGATAGCGTCCAGAAGCCTCAGCTGTTCTTTGGCTGTCCAATTGCCACGGCCGTTGAATATGCTGATCGTACCAGAATCCTAAGTGGATTTGTGCACGAGTATATTAATACCAGCACTTTTGCAACGTGTAAGTTTCAAAATTGCCTTTGTTCGCATTCAGTACGTACCATAAATTGATAGGCATGATTATTTTTATGTTTACCAATTTCAGCACCGGCAGAAAAACACTGAAAGCAATTTACAAAGTTAACACACCTCCCAATTAATTAATAGGCATTGTCAATTAATATTTACACATATATCCAATTTTGTAAATATATTTGCCATATAAATCAATTTGAAACTTAAACGCCATTTAGGACCTGGCACAGGTGATGGCCATTAAATTACTAATAGCGAATTCGGTTGGTGCGCACCGAGTGCACACTAAGCCTTGTTTACAGTCAATTCTTACATTTGAAGATCATCTTAGATACATCTTGCAATATTTCTTATCCAGAAAAATGGTCTGTACCACGTTTACACTGATGACTTTTTGACTAAGTACTCTTTCAACGTGTGTTTAAGACAAAGTTAAATATAAGAACTGACTGTAAACAAGCCTTGGTGCGCACTAGTGCAAGCAACCGAATTCGTTATAAGTGAATCCATATATCGTCTTTTCCCACCCTGTACTGCGCGCCGTTACTTTCCGGACATGCAACACAGATTTCCCCTTGGTGGGATCATTATCGTCAGTGAATTCACGTGTTCTAAAAATCGCTCAACGATTTTTGTAATTTCAATAGGGAAAAGGGTAAATTAATAACGCTATGTAGAGCATTAAAATTAAATTAGAACAATGTACAAAAATTGTTCAGCGATTTTTAGAACACGTGAATTCACTGACGATAATGATCCCACTTCGGGGAAAACTGTGTTATATGTCCGGAAAGTAACGGCGCGCAGTACAGGGTGGGAGAAGACGGTATATGGATTCATTTGGTAATTTAATGGCCACCACCTATGCCAGGTCCTAAATGGCGTTTAAGTTTCAAATTGATTTATATCTGAAAAGGACCGAGTTAAAAATTAGTTGTTGTTTATATCTGTCATATATTAATGTCCTTTTAAATACCAAATCTATATATGCATCTTCCATTCATATACGTACAATTTACACGAAAACAGATTTAAATCACATAAATTTGCCATTTCTTGCGGAAAAAACTTTGATCCAGTTTACGCCGAGCATTTGATAGACGTACTAAGGATGCGTTCGAGTGCTCACTATCAGCGCTAAAGTAGCGCTACTTTAGCGCTGATAGCGAGCACTCGAACGCACCCTAAAGTCGTGCACGATATAAATGCACATGGATTACTTAAGTGCGCTTTGGTCTGGTACTCTTGTATCAAGTTGATACGCGTATCAAAAAATTCTAGCGCATTGTGAACGCTTGAGTCGCTTAGTTTGCATATTATTGTTAAATTCAGATTGGATACATCCAGTGGCACTACCGTTCGGTTTGCAGTAGAACTTTATCTGAAATTTTACTAAAAATTTAACCGGACCTGTGTTAAAATAAATCGGTATAAACAAGGACGTATCAAATGTTTCATCCGCACCAACTTGATGCGCGTACCAATTGATGTAACGGTGTAAACTAGGTCATTGAAAGTAAAATATAATTGTTAAAGCATCCGTTAAAATTGTAATATCCAAATTTCACAGCGTCACAATTTAAAATATCCGCCAATACGCCCACGTGCGTCGAGGTAATCTCAATTTCATTCATAGGTTCGCGAATAGAATAAAAGATGTTAAAAAGGGGGGAGGGGGATAGGGAGAGAAGTGGAGGGCGAAAAACGTGGAAATGTAAGGAACGGTCTTGCAAAGGGACCGGTTGAGACAACGCGAAAAGAGTGAGGTAAAAGGCGGACGGACGAGGAGAAAGGAAGAAAAACGGGAGGGAAAACTGGATCAGGGAGACGGAAAAGTCGAAGAAAGAAGGAGAAAAGGGAGGGAGGCGAGGCTGTCACGTGATACAAAATGGTCGTCCGAACGGTCAACCCACCTGCAAGCAAAGGTCGAATTCGGGGCAGTCGATGCATTTGACGCGTAGGCCCGCGATGTCCTCCTGGCAATAGGTGCAATTGTACTTGGCGTACAGATCTGAAATGCAAAGCACATAACAATGTAGGAGGACGGCGACACAACGGCGAGGGGGAGAGCGGGCGCAGAAGGGTCGCTCGACCCCGACACGGAATACGCACCCGCCATTATTGTCCCGCTGGATCCTTCCAGAGCAGATTCGGATGACGTCACCGCATACCATCGGGCCAGCGAGTTTCACGCTATCACGAGGTGTCGGGACGAGGTGTCGCCGCCGCGATCGTCATGCTTTCCGCCGGCGTACAAGTCCGCGCGAGAACGCCGCGAGATCGCGACGCGTTTTCGCTCCCCCTGCGAAGCTCTCCGTTCCCCGTTCCCCGTACAGGCGTGAGCGAGCCGCAAGAACGCCAACCGAAAAAAAGGGCAGGTAGGGTCGTGTTTACGACTGTTGCGTCGCGCGACGAGTACGCATGCGCCGGGCGTCACTCAGCTGCTCGCGCGCCACTACCCACGCCCAAGAAGAGACTCGAGACCGACGAGACCGCGGAAGACTCAACTCCAGTGGTGGGGGTAGGTCAAGTTCTAGCTTCGAGAAATGTGTGGCCAATCAACTTGCAGCTCTTCCGTAAGAGATGCAAGTTGATTGGCTACACATTTTTCAAAACTAGAACTTTGACACAGTTCTTGGATCGTGGACACGAGACTTTAAAGAGGCTAATATGGGCTCTGTGATTGGTTAAAAACACATTAAGAGTATATTTAAGATGATCTTAAATATAAGAATGAACTATGAATACCAGCCCTAGAGTCGGTATTCGTAGTCAGATCTTGTATTCGCGATTATTTGTCTACATTTGACCGGAAAATAACGTTTTTTTCAAATAATTTTAATTGCAATCATTTGTATTTCGTATGAAGATATTTGAAGTGCAATTGAAAGAGTTTGTGAGTCATTCGTTTATTTGTAATTAATTATTTTTTCTACTCCGTATTTAGCCGGAGGATAGACAATTAAATAAAGTTTTATTTTATGGAATCGTTTATATGTTATGTGGAGAGTTATAAAGTATCGTTGAAAAGGTTCGTGAGTGATTTAAATAATTTTATTTAAATATTTATTAACTCAATAGCCGAAATAAAAAGTGCTTTTTTTCTAAACTTTTGGTTTCTTAGCAACCGATAAAAAATGAAAAATAAGACTGTTAAAATTATTTATTTATTTTATTTGTCAATAAAGCATGATTTTGAACGGAGTTGCTGAGCGCAAAGTCAGGAAAATGTTCGTGGGGAATGTGCGTAAAGTAATATTCAGAAATCAATTATTCTTAATAGAGTATGTCACATTAAACATTATGATTAACTCCACGCACTCAGTACGAATCATTGCTGTACGAACGAATCGTGGATATATATTGGAAATCATTAAAAAGAAATCTTCAATGTTATAATAGTCGCAATTAAATTGTATTGTTGGATTAGTGCGAAAAATATATATATCGTGTGCCTATTAAATAAAATTGGAAGCGCAATTACGTAGTTTTGAAATAACTTTCATTAATTAAAATAAAGTAGTATACCTTTTCTACAATTCCAAAAAAAATCGAGTTTACGTAAAGCATAATTTGATTGATATAAAGAAGAATTAGCCCAAAGATAGCGGTGTCAATCTAATACATCGATAAAGGATATTGAATTTTGAGAAAACATTGAAAACTCAATTTAACTCATTTCAGATACAACGTGTGTACGCTGCTGCATTATTACGAAGATCGTTTTGTACAAACCAACCGCTTGCAGAGTGCAACAAAGCATTCGAGAAATTTAAATTAAAGCAAGCAAAGATGCAGGTATAACTTTATTCAAAGCGATCTTAAAAGCTTGACTTAAGAATTGCAAGCATCGTTTATTCCACTAGTGCGACGACGGGCTTCCAGTCTACTTAAAGGGTGGCTTGCGCGATAAAGTGCTGTTTAACGTGACGCTAGTTATGCTCTTGTTTAACACAATCCTATCAGTCTGCGCAATTAAGGAGCTCCTAAGAAGATCCTAATTTCATGCGTATCAAAGCTTAGAAGTTTCGGCATTTTATTTGGGATACCTTATGTGGGACTTGTGTAAACCAGAATATTAAACAACTTCACTTTATGTAAAACATCAATACATCTGGTATATTACGCACACATTCAAACATACACACGCGACTGCATGTGTCATGCTTACACATGTATATATATATATATTTAATACCGCTCCTATTAACTTTGGAAGAAATTTAATAAGGCACTCGATTACTCTGTAGATGTCCATATGGAAATTAATCTTCAGTCTGTTAAATTGTATGATGAATCCCGTGGAACGTAGACATTTACAATTTATTTTATTTAAAATTTGACGTTTGGTTTGCTACAAGCGTGATATCAAAATCGGGAATTGCTACATTTCTTCATACTAAAATGCAGACGTAAAAAGCAAAATAATAATACAACTTATATGTATATACAGGGTGTCATTGAATATTGGGGACTTTTTTGGTGTGCAGGTAGAGCGGACTAGACCGAGTCGAAAAGTCCTGTACCATTTTGCAATTTTCGCAATAGATAACAAGTAATTAATTATTCAAAATTGTCGTCCATGCTCTGTCGTCCTCGACCCATCCATCTGTCCGGATATCGCGCGTTTAAAAATCCACGTACTTGCCGGGAGAAATGCGCAGGAACCCCGTCACGCTCGAATTGGGAGGTGGGCCGGGCTAAAACGACAATTTTGAATAATTAATTACTAGTTATCTATTGCGAAAATTGCAAAATGGTACAGGACTTTTCGACTCGGTCTAGTCCGCTCTACCTGCACACCAAAAAAGTCCCCAATATTCAATGACACCCTGTATATACATATATGTTCATAATTATAATTTAAAACATAATAAAGAAAAATATAATTATAAATAAAGTCAAAATGACTATAAAATATATTCCTACTGTACATAGATTAATGTATTTTATATTGATTTGCGCTCCATAAAGATTCGATCATATTTCGTATGAATGTAGTATGAAAAATTGTAAAACATTTTTTCAAACTATTTTTGCACTATCGTCATTATCGCATGTAAGTTTAGGAAAGTTATTTTATGCTTTCCATACTGATGCATGAGCACATATTAAAAAATACAATATTTTTGAATATCACAGAAAAACGTATGTACAAATGTTACAATATTACACCATTGTTCCGTAACATTTAATGAAGTTACTCTCATGAAACATTAATTAAAAAAGTTTCATATAATTTATTTTCTACTTTTAGTATTTTTCTGTGAACTTTCTTTTCCATTGGTATTTATGTTATTTGAACTTACATTAGTCTCATCCGCGATCGATTTTCTTTGACTTTCTGATATATCATGCAAGTTGGATGTGTGTTCCTTTGGCGTAGCTTTTTTTCTTCGTTGTATTAAAGCCTTTAGAGCGTCACTGAATTGTAATAATGTTTCAGCGATTGGCCGTTTCATATAATTATTTGCGATTTCATCAAATTGATCGTCCTCCTCCAAAGTTAATTCATGCTTAATGTACTTGAATTGCTCTATTATTTCTTTAAGACTCTCTCTAGCATCTTTTACTATGAATTGATCATTACTTTCTGCAGAATAATCCATTTCCGTTATGCGCGAATCATTCTCAATACGATTTATATCGTTTGTTGATGCCATCGTATCAGTTTCATCGCGTATAAAATCTTTCTCAAATTCCTTAAACTGATTTATTATATTCCTTATGCTTTCTCTTACGTTTATAGAATTGGGTGTTTTGACGCTCTCTTCTTTATCCTTTTCTTGTGAAATTTCTGCCTCGGACAACTCTGCGTCAATTTTATCTTGCGACCTTACAATCTTTTTGGCATCTAGAATATCGTTTTCTTCTTCAGTTTCTTCTAGATTATTTGATTTTGTTACCTTGATTTTATCTTTCGATTGCGTAATTGGCTTCTGTTTACTAAATTCATCATCTTCGGGCTCTTCTTCCATTATTGCTGATTCATCTGTGATTGGTGGTTCTTTTAATTCCTGTTTCAATATTTCTACCTTTTTTAACATTTCCGCTGTAACTCCTTTCTTCTTCATCAGTTTTACCGGAAGTTCTGTATGTTTTCGTTCATCGTTGACTTCTCTTTTCTGTTTAACCTCTAGCATCTTTTCTTGAATCATTTCCTTAACAGTTCTCTTAACACCTTGAATCTCTTGATGTACATTTACACCATTTTTCAATTTTCCCTTAATATTTTCTTCTTCAATCTTTGCTCTTTTATCAAACTTTACGTCACTAATATCGGGAACATCTTTGAAGTTTTCTTGAGAATCAATATTCTCTTTCTTTTTATCTTTTGAATTTATAGATAATTTATTTATATTTTCAACTTCCCGTGTATTTTCCATAGATGTCGTATCATCTACTAAATCACTAAACATTTCTACCTTTTTCTCCATTGTATTATTGCTTTCTTTAGTCTCAAAACCAAAAACATCCGAGAAATCTTGTTCAACAATTTCTTTGGTCTTTTCAAGTTCTTCTATTGATTCCTCACGTTTGTCAACTACTTCGTCTTCAAATAATATGTTTAATTTTTTATTTTCTGCATCATCTACCTCACTTACAAAATTCATCTTTATAGAAGACCTTGATCTTGCTTTATTAGGGTCATATTTGATGTTTGATTTTCTTTTCATAATAAATATACTAGGCTTTGTTTTAATTTTAATAGGTGGTAACAGGTTGTGATTTAACGTTATATGTGAAAATCCGTCGATAGAATCAATAATATCATGAGTTTTTAGATAGGGCTTTATATTCGGGGAATATTTGCTTTTTGCTTCCATCAAGAGATGAGTAAATTGTAGCATTTCAGGATCATCAATAGCGAAGTTCTCTTCTTTTGAGTAACTGTAATATAACGAGTATTCTTCCTATTAAAAAGTACTATAATGCTGAATAGTGTTAGTGAGAAGATAGCATCATTACAAAATGACTTACATCCAAGAAACATTGGCCTGTGTAAATCTTGATACCCCAGTTTGTGCAGTCAATACGTCAATATGCACATGTACCGGCGCGATGGAGTCTCTCTCAAGCCTGTGTAATCTAGTAATTGCCAGACCTCCAGGATAATTAGTACCAGCCACGCAAAGTAAGAACATGGAGAACATAGCATTTAATATAAGATGACTGACGACAATTAACGCTAGAAAACCATTTAATGCCGTTTTTGCTCTGTTTTCCCATCTAATTTCCAACAATAATTTTTACATTATTACATTATATATTCGTATGTAGTTATAAAGATTCATAATCTGAAGCTTAATTTACCATCAGTGACTATAATTTAATCTCTATAACTGTAAATTCTAGAATTCTAGAATTTTATATCATTAAGAAACAAATATACATATATTTAGTTATATTGAAAGCAATCTCATACATTTCTCTTTATATTTCAAGAACAGGAAACTTGTTAATGCTAACGATCGTAATTTTTCGTGATACTCATAAATTAAAACATGTAAAAAATCGGTTTGATAAATTAGAATTACTGATAGAAAATTAATTAAAGCATAACTGAAATGAAACATATACTTACACTCTGTGGCAAGTAGCAGCTGCGCTAATATTCAACAGTGGGAATACGTATATTATAAATCTTAACTCTTTATGTGGTAAAAATGAAAATAATGCGACGAATATGATGGCTGGAACAGTAAGCAGACGGACTCTAGCATCCAAGAATATTCCAAAGGGAATTAGAAAGTACGAAAGTGCTAGTCCTCTTGGCAATGCTGAATAAAAGTACCATAAAAATGGTGATGTCTATTTGTACGTCAAGTTCATTTACATATTTATTTATATACTGAAAGATTATAAATATTTGTTCAAGAATCTCTAATATTTCAGACAATCAAAAGTATCTTTTTGAAAATTTAGCCGATAGTTTGGACCGAGGTTTGGACGTATTATACTCAGAGATTTGAATAACCACTGCTAACCAATTATATTTTATATGATAGATAAAAAGCATTTTTTCCGATGTTACAATTTATCATCCAAGATATTGAGAATCCTTAAACAGAATAGTTTGTTATATCTGAAAAGGATACACCCCATTCGCCGCTCTTGTTAAGAATAGTATTGAAATAAAATACTTCGCCTTCTGGCCACACTAAGCGTCTCCAGAATATTGAATCTGTAGCAATAGTAAGTGCTAAGAACAATACACCAGCTGGAACCGCAATTTTAAGTAGTCTAAAAATTATAAAACATTGTATAATAAGCAGAGCAGCTTGAGAAGAGCATTGTACAACAGCTTAGATATTTTTTAATTGTGTAAAACTGAAACCAGGCTTTTGTCTCGATGAAATTTGAAAATACTTTTATATTAACATATTTAACATAAAATACGGCAATGAAAGATTCGACCCAAACGCTTGCAAACATCTGTGTGGTTTTGCGGGAAACCCCTTGGTGAGTTGAATTAATTCTGTTTGTAATCTTACAGCTATGTTAGGAATCAATGGTTCATGACATAATGACATGTAAATACCTTTGTATAGAAAGTTTCTGCCTCGCTATATCGTATAAAAGGAATAGTCCCAAAAGTACAGCGAGCTCTGCTCTGAATATTATTATTGCTGCGGCCGACGACCAGATGAACAACGCGTGATATTGCCTCAGCCATCCAAATAAGGCCACTAATACTACAATATCGGACCCATTAATTAAACTAACGTGTGGGCGTGTGTGAAATTGCACGAGAAACATTTGAAAATAATAAGGAAACGTGAGCTCCTCAATTAACAGTTGCATACATACGCACAGAAAGTTTGATTCTATTACCTAAAGGCATAGCCATTATATTTGGCAGCGGACGACTAAGATAGTACATAAAATGATACTGCGACACAGTTATGGCCACAAACCACTTTGTAAACTGCGACCCAAAAATGCTTTGTAAAGCGCTCCTGTACAGCTTGAATGCAGTTATTACCAATAGTCCCAATGTCGCTCTTACTAAAAATGAAGAAACGGTGGTCAGCTTTTGATTTTACAAAGATATGTCGAGGTGTATTTAAAAATTATTGAACTTACCCGCATACTGAACAAAAAACTTATTGAGCTTCAGGTAATTGATACCTGCCGCTATTGGTGAGGCAAGACCAGACACAACAATAGGCCCCAGAAAAGAGCGCGGCACGACTCCAGGAAATTCATGATGGTCGTACTGTCAGCGAGAAAAATGACAAGATTATATATTAATTGAAAACACTTTTTCTTTTTGACGATTCCTTAAGCAGGAAAATATATATAGAGTGATTTGACTCGCGATAATATGAAATATATAATATGAATATGAAAGCAACTTGTGCTCACACTGGCTATCTGGGTATAAATATATTTATACCTGTTAGAAAATAGAAAACAATGTATGCTAACTCTTAGTTAACAGTATGTCCGTTCGACGTGTTCTCTCTTTAGCCGTGCACTCAATTACGACAATATGTTAACATTATAGCTAGCTGTACTTAAATCACTCAAACATTACATTCCTAGCGAAGAGCCTAGCATCAGTTGCTGCCATTCTATTTCCATACATTGCTCGAGTATACTGGCTGTCTGGGTGCGTCAACTGAACGTTCTTTCTTTGCAAATACAAGGCATTAACGATCTTCAACGCCTTCTCCTTCGAGTCGTGCGAATGCACATACGCAAACTCCGTATACAAATTGGGGTGTTTGCCAGAAGTGTTTATAGCGGAAAGAAATCGCAGCGATTCGAGTGAAATTTTGGAAATTAGAATCCGAAATGAATTAAGGGCGGCATCAGCTGATCGCGAGTTTATAAATACGCGTGTCTGATACTAAATATAATGCGGCACTTTTTGCGTGCTGGCTGCGACCCGATCGGTCAGCCGGGGACAACGTGCGGTTCGTCAAACAACTCGGGGTTGCCCGTCGGGCCGGGCGAGCGGACGGTCGTTTAACGTTTCAGTCATTACTTGCGTCAAATTGAGGCCGTGATAGAGGATGTCGTGCATCGCCTGCAGATTGAAGCTCTCCTCGACTTTCGTGAACGGACAGTACAGCAGGTGCAACACCGACACCAAGACAACCAGCTGATCCATGATCACCGTTGGCGGTTCACGCGGAGCGTATATTGCCAGTCGACCAACTCTCGGCTCTCGTCATGATAAATGCGACGTGTCGCCGCACAGGGGACTTTTTACTTTCGTTTTCTTCCCAAACACACGGCGTGCCAGCACGACGTTAGCGTACGGCGGCCGCTACGTATACTGTTACAAAACGGAGCAACTCGCGCATGCGTCTCCTCCCGCTCCAAAACTTGATTCATCTCCGGCAGAAGGTCCCCGGAATGCCCATTTTAATTGTATCTGCTCCTTCCTCCGGGAATCTCCCTCTCGTTGAGAATCCAATGTTGCGTAGCTGCGAGCGTCCTGTTTATTGCGGACTCTGAAACCATTATTTATAATGCAATAGAATCAATCGAGTGGAAAATAATGAATTAAGAAGAAGGAACTTTCGACGCAGTACCCGGCCGTTTAAATATTAGGTAGAATATCATCAGATTACATTAGATAGACAGCCATTTCGATGTAAATAAATAAGTCTTATTAATTTACATTAAAATCGCATGTAATCTAATGTAATCCAATTGCATTCTATCTATTGTTTTAAACAGGGCAGCGACAAAATTATCTTTTTTTTATCTTATCACAGAAATAGGAAGCTCGTGATTTGAAATTTTGCTGAAATGTATGTGAAAATCGATAGTTTAACCTTCTTTTTTTCAAAAAGTAACATTTTTTTCAGTTAAATGCAGTGAAAATTTCATGTCTAGTTCTTAAATATTATAACTGATATTTCACACACAGTATTGCATATTAAATTTCATAAGAAAAATTACAATTAGTTTTCAGACGCATTGAACAATTTTTCCAAGAACTTTCCTCTCACTTTTCCCGCCAAAAAAATTCATCCCGCGCAAAATGTTGCTTGCATTCAGTCCAAGATCACGACAGTTCCGGTGACGCTTTTATGCGCGACGTGCGAGAAATCCTGTTACGCAGATTCGCCAACGAAGCAGCAGTGTTGACAACGTACGCGGTGCGTTGATAACGTGCGCTTTTAGCGGCAAAAGCAGCCGGTGCGATTCGGGACTCGCGACAACGTACCGCACGTCGAGTCGCGAATTCAGGTACAACCAGATAGAAAGCTCCTTCCTCTCAGATATTGCCGGGATAATCCGATCGTCTCGTTTGCAATTCCGTTTAATCGCAAGATTTCTCTCCCCCACGATCTCCTGTAAAGGTTACCGGCAAACGGATCGACCGATTATGCTCCTTATTTATGCGCTCTCAAAAGTAGGTTATAAAGAATTGCAGTACGGAGCGCAGTATTGCAAGTGCAACAGAATTCGAGTGTGTAACCACCCGCGTGAAGTTTGCGTCGAGACGTTTCGCCACCCCCTCTCCCTTCAGTCCCTTCCTCCTCTCGCCGCTATAGTCGATACATCCGTAGAGCGGGAACCTTAAAAAATATACAGGGTGTCTGACACAGGAGTACCCCTGCGAAAAATGGTGGTGGTTTCGGTCAGACCGAGAAGGAAAATCGTGTACCATTTTTTACACAATTCGCAATGGTTATCGAATAATTTATTGAGATGGCTGAGCGAATGAGCTACCGCCATTTTTCGTAGGGGTGCTCTTGCGTCGGACACCCTGTTACATACAGGGTGTTCGGAAATTCAAGTCGGAGGCAACAATAAGAATCGCTTTTTGTAAATGAACCTGGGCTCGGAAACGCGTCATCACATTGCTACGGCGTACAGATAGCGCATTGTAGATTAGACTTGAATGTTTTACAATGTTTGTCCTTTCTATACAATTGTAACGTGACAATTGCCTTCGACAAATATTTTCTCCATTTTGACTTGGACATTTAAATATTTCTTACTTATGACAGATTGCATAAGTATTTATATATTTTTTTTTATATGTAGTACTTTTTTTTAAGTATTGCTCATCTGCGCTTTAGAATGAGAAATGCTATGCTGATATACTGCTTTTATTTATCAAAAAATTAAATAAATGTCTACAAGATCAAGAATAGCCTTTCTTTACAATGTTACAAACAAAGCACTTATTTTACTTTTGAATACATCTCTTGCAACACTTGATTAAGAAAGAAATCATTCTCGAAGCAATTTTATTCACACAAACAATAAACTTTGCTTTTGTTTCCCTCATCTTAAAACTGGTCATAAAAGAAATTAAACGTTTGTCTTATTATATAAAATACCAATTTCGGGAGTCTAGGATCGGTATGCATAGTCAAATTTTATATTCAAGACTGTCTTAAGATTATCTTTAGATACTCCATAGACAATGAAATTCTATACAATATCTTTAAATAAACTCAAGACGATCTTGAACATAAGATCCGACTATGAATATTGCCCTAGACGTTAACATGACAAAAATGCATTAATATACAAATAACAGATAGTAAATGAACGATAGTAGAGGAAGGCAGTTAACGTAATAACATGGTTTGCAGCGTTGTCTTCTTTAGGTGCGTTCTGTCACACGATGTGCGTAATGCATCATTTATCCTTGTAATTCACCAGATATTAAGTAAGGAACGCACCCTTTATCGTCGCAGTTGTTGCGCTCAAGACATTAGATTTTTAAGTTTCAACTGAGGATTTAAATTTACAAGATGTCCGTCGACACGTGTAACAAAGTCACGCACTGTATCTTCGATATGGACGGCTTGTTGCTTGGTAAGATATCGAGACCGAACAGATACCTTTCAGATCATTCGATTCGTAATTAGTCCTTATTGTGCTTCACCTCAGATACAGAACATCTGTATACGAAGGCCTTCAACCGTATCACCAATCGTTACGGCAAGGAGTACACGTGGGAGCACAAGGTGCATCTGATGGGTCTCAAGCCCAAGGATGCTATCGAGTGTGTAATTAAAATGTTGGAATTGCCGTTGACAGTGGACGAATTCAAGCAGGAGATTATTGGGATCTACCAGGAGTTGTTTCCACAGACCAATCCCATGCCAGGTAAACGCTCTTACGTCATAACGCATCCTCGAGATCAGATTAAGTTATTTCGTAATTTAGTTCTGATTGAGCTACATGTACAACCCGTTGTGTAACAGGCGCCGTTCGGTTACTTAAGCACCTGAAAGAGAACAACGTTCCGATTGCGTTAGCCACGAGTTCGGACCAAGAAAACTACGAGTTGAAAACCAGACGCTGGCACGATCTCTTCGAGCTCTTCCATCACAAAGTGCTCGCCGGCTCGGATCCCGAGGTCGCACATGGAAAACCAGAACCCGACATATTTCTCACAGCTGCCAAGCGGTTCCTCGACAATCCGGATCCTTCGAAGGTAACACGACTTTCACGGACGGTCAAGTGTAGCTTACAAGATGTCACTTAAATTGAGCATCAGACTCTAATTTCGAGGACCAAGACTAATTGAAATCTAAGAGTCAGTGATCTACAAATTCCCTTTTAGTGTCTGGTCTTCGAAGATGCGCCGAATGGCGTAAAAGCGGCACTTAACGCTGGCATGCAAGTTGTTATGGTGCCGGATCCGATGCTTCCCAAACATTATACGAGTGAGGCAACTTTGGTCTTGGACAGCCTCGAAAAGTTTCAACCGGAGAAGTTCGGATTGCCGCCGTATACGACGTAGCGTGTCCTTCTCTTGGTTTATCGCATGATACAGATTCGTGAACGAGACACACATGCACGAAATCATTTCGTATAAGAATAATTTGTAAGATTTCTTTAATCGCGGTCTTTTCGATTTGTATCTTATTCCTTGGCTGCTTCTTCTTTAAACTTCTTTATCCGTGTCATCGGACAGATCTCCCAGTTCGTCGAAATCCTCCCGCGAACCAGCACTGACAAACATTCCCGCGGAATTGATACTGGCACTGCTGAATATTCCTGTGAGATTTACACATGAAAACTTGTTACGCTTTAATTGTCGGTCAACCGCCTCTTTCAATGTGTTGTACGCGGCAATCATATCCCGTGGGCACTGAGACAACAGATCTGAAAATTAAAAAGTTCATTCCCATGTTCCTTCAAACATTGTAATGTAACATGCGGCAAAGGATAACAGTTTGTTACGTTTGTAAGCTGGTTGAGTAATGTCCAACATTTTATGATAATAATACAACTGATTGTACAGATCTGTCCCAGAATACTGAAAACGTATAAACGTGTACATTAATATTGTACCATTTGAGAGTAAAAAATATATAAAATTGATTCAATCAACTTACAACTCGACTCATGGAAATGTCCTTACACACTGGACAATCTGGGAACTTTTTCGCAAAATCTAATGGCAATTGCCGCGTTCTGTAGGAGCAAAGTGGATTTTCACATTCCAACCAGCCACTATAGTACTTGCTAATTACTTTTCTCATGGCAAGTTGAACTACATTTTGTATCACTTTTGCATACTTCCAAGGTGGTAATTTACAGTCCTGATTGGGACACATGCTAAGTGATAATTGTCGACCAGAATGCTACAAAGAATAAGAATATTTATAAATATTCGACAATAATTATATAAATATCGCAAGAATACGTCAATACGTTAATTGAGAAGATATGATACTTGCAATATAATCTTGAAATTATAAAAACAAAAGGAATTATACATAAAAGGAAGGGAAAAATAGATACTTACAAATTCTGTAACGGTATCCTTAATTACTATTTCCGTATTACAGCGCTCACTTTTACACTTAAATGTCAAAGGAAGACAATTGTTGAACCTGTCGTCATTGATAGCCAGCGGTAAGTTGAGGCTTGCCTCGCAAGCAATCGCCTTAGGCTTGTAAACGAATTGTAAACCTAGCGAACGAAATGACCGCGTAAAGTATTATACATTATTCCATTTCTAGAGCCTACAATAACTCTGAAGTACCTAAATTGTTGGCTAAGAAGACGTCATCGATACCCTCGATTGGGTCGCAAATTCGCAACACCACAGGAAATATTTGACTCAACAGATAGTAATTAACGTCCACTTTTAATCTCTCATTATTCTTCACTTCGTCGATGTGATACGCTCGTTCTGTCGCGCTCGCATCGGTTCCATCCTGTTGATGTTAAAATAATCTTCATCCCGGTCTTTTCGTAGATATTTTTGTTTCTACAATTCACTCGGAAAATTCGCAAGATTGTAAAATGAAAAGAAACCTCGCATATAACATATGGCAGCGTGTCACCGGCTTTCCACATCCGACCACCAGCTTTGTTGAGTCTGAGTGCCACCATAACGTGAGACAATTGCTTTTTATCTGGATACGCATCTGGATTTTTCGACAATTGTTTAGTGATAACGAATGATGACAGCGGCGCTGTTCCCTCCTTTACACTTGTCGCGATGTTTTGCAGAATTTGCACGACTTGTTCCAAACGCGTTTCGCCCGACTGATCGCAGAGAAGTACGTCCAAAATTTTTCTAAAAGGATGAGCAAGATAATTCAAATTCAGATTTGAGTAAAAGTAATCTCTAGAAATATATTATCACGCGTATCTGCTAACTTTCCAGTGTCGCAGGCCAACGGACACCAATCTCTTCTCACAATATCCAGACCCTTGTGCTCCTGAGCCATTTGTATTTGGCCATTTGATAATTTCGACATCGTAACGGCAGCGTATTTCTTCTTCTGCAAAAGTAATAGATATCGGAATACTCCATCGATATCCAATTCAACTTTCTTGTATCGGTTGTTAACTTCGCGCATAATCTAGAAAATATTTAAGGTGGTAATGTTAATGAACATCTCTGCAACAACATAAATCGTAGAATGACATGAATTACAGTGCAATATTATACGATGGAATATCCCTCTCACCTTTCTGCCGATCAAGAAAACGTCATCGTATTCCAAAATGTTGGTATTTATCATCAGAGAATCGGTGTCGCCATAAATTACTTCATATTGCAGTTTCTCGACCAAGCGCTTCGTATCCTCCAAAATCTCTCTACCCTTGGCTGAAAAACAGCAAATGCTTCACGCCATTAATACGCACCTTAAATATTTATTTCGCGTCTTACCTGTTATCAGAGCCGCGAGACCTTTGGCGTAAAATCGACAATGCGTTGCCCCCAAACACCCGTACATAGAATTAGCTGTGAGTTTCAACGCCATTTGCCTGATATGGTAATCCATTTTCTGCTCCGGCGATAAATTCGGCGTTTTCATGAGCTGCTTGATCTGCTGTCTGCTTTTAACTAACTTGTAAATCTCCGTTGGGATCACGCCTGGCTCCAGATTTGACTCGGGAATATTTAATTGCTGCACCGTGCGAATTACGTATTGGTCAAGATATTTGCTTTCCGATATTGTTCTGCATGTGAGAAAATTACCTCGACGTCTGCGTACGCCGCACCAGGCACGGTGGTGAAACACAAATTGTATTCTTGTATAATGCTCGGATACAGGGAATTAAAGTCCATCAGCAGCACCAATTTATCGTAGAAACCTTTCTTCGGATCAAGTACGAGGCCTCCCGTGTACGCTGCAGCTTTCCTACGCGGGCCGTCTAACGTATATCTAGTATTAGTACACCTAGCATACATAATAATTTCGTAATAACGATATATAAAAATATATCAAGATCTCACCATCGTCTCGCCCCTTCTTGTCAATTCTTTTATCCGGCATTATGTAATCTTTCAAATTAAAAGCATGCAGCAATAGATACTCGTTCCTTTCCGCTCTTCCGCCTAGCAACGTCCTTGATAAAACATTACCTATATTCAATTCGCAGCAATTAATTATAAATGCGCATTGTTATGTTTTATTAGAAAGTGACAAAAGATATAAAACCTTACCTGCTAAACAAGTAATTTGAAGTGCGAGCGGTATAACGTTGAGGTCCATCACTATAGCTATAATGTTTTTTGCTTCTTTCAACGTTACGTGCATTAGATTTATTAGTTTGTCCGCTGTATTGAAAAATGATGGAGTTTCCACTGGCGTGACCTCTTTACATTCGTGTTCCTTTGTCCTTAATACCTGAATATTTATCAAAATGAAACTTGGTCTGGACTGACAATAAAAATGTCACGAGTACTGTATTACTTACTGCACTGCAAAGTGATTGCAGATCATAACTTCTGACTTTTAAGTTCAATTCCTTCGCCGAAATTTGTATATCACAAATCGGACGACCGACGAATGCTTGATTAAGGATTATTTTCCCCTGTGTAAATATTACATGTATTCTTACGTTAAAAAACATTATCTTATTTATACGCTAGTTATATAAATATAATTTTATAACTTTATATTGAAACATGTCGATATGCTGTATTACTACTGCAGCTTTAATTTATTTAAAGAGGGCAAGATGTATGTGTTTTACCCGAAATAAGGGAGGAGTAGTTGATTTTAATCTTCCCATTCTGTTCCAATTGGGTACTTTCAATGTAAACATTCTCTGCATCAAAACGTCAAATTGAAATGCACAGTCGTAGCCTATTATTAAATCGGGATCCGCTTTCTGCATAAAAGTTAACAGCTCTTCGAGTAACTCGCTTTCAGTTTCGTATTTTAATACTTCGGTAGCTGGGATTTTCAGGGAAGTATCGCGAAATTGTCGCGGCCACGGGGTATCTCGCGGACGTGTGACAACTGTAAAGAATTGTAAATTAATTGCACAGCCTTCATTGTCAATATCTTGGTAGACGAATGGAGAACTATATCTGCGATAAAACATTGATGGAGAGATGACCCGAGCTAAATAAAATGTTTTCTGTTTTTAAATCACAGAATATTGCCATTCTAAAATGTTGATTCAATGATTAAAGAAACTTTAAAAAAACGATTGACAAAAATGAAAATGTAAACTTACAACAAATTTGACGCTCATAAGGCGGTTTTGGTGGTTCTTTATCAACATTGTACTTATGATGAATTAGCACAACAACCATCACTACTTCGTTCTGCAACTTTGCGTTCAAAGACATTCTCACATTCAGCGTCGCTATCACCATTGGAGGCTTAGCCTTCTCTTCGGAACACAGGGATATATTGCTCATGTCCGAAGTAACCACCTGTTGCATTGTAGTATAAAATAAATATCAAATTCTTTTTTCAGAAAAGCCACATTCGATGTAGTAATAATTAAAATGTACCAGCATATTGAGACATCGCGAATAGATTTTTATTGCTATAATAATATAGAGAAAAAGTCCTCTATTATGAGACAGGATTCTAATACGAGATAGCGGGTGTTTAACGTCCAATCACAAACCTTTTTTCGCAACGATTACACGATCTAACAATCAATTTTCCACTAAACAGATTACACTCCAAGGGCAATAAACTCATGGTGGAATCAACAGATGATCTTAATTTAGCAGAAACTCCGCTCACATTTTAGGAGCCTATCTCATAATAGAAGGCTTTCTTCTAATAAAAACGTTTACATACTATCTGCGGACACCACGCAAATCGTCCTGCAGTGGGCGATACATTCTTAACGTCTAACCAGCAAGGTCCTTTAATCTTTCGTTCTATCAGTAATAACTCCAACGCATTCACGGTTGTACCAAAAACGCGTTCTATTGCCGGACCGGAGTAATCAGGATCTATTGCTGGATAGCTTGCATTGTATGTGACTTCCAAGTAGTCGCAAGTTTTCGGCGTGCCCTTCTTTTCAAAGGAATAATGCTTCCTCACCTCTTTAGACTTGTACCCCATTATACCCATTTTATCGGTATATTTATGAAACTCGTTAAGGACGTCCAACATAGTCGTCAACTGCGAGTCCGTGTTTTTTATCTGCAATTCACGACCATGAAGAGAAGCCGCATTCAACGTAGCAATAATCGAAAAGTACCTATTGACGTCAAACAAATGGGGAAAAAAGTACAGTAAAAGAATATACGTACATATTTTCTCGGTAAGAGATAGACTCGTCTTGGTATTGAACGAACCATAACGCAACACGAGCAGAACGTATCGTGACTTGCCACATAGGTCTTGCCGAAAAGATACACAGTCCCAGGATTCTTGTAAGGGTTTTCGTAAGCGTCCAGATAGTAGAACTTAAATACCTCCTCCCCATCTTTCGTTTTGATTAATTGCGGCGCTACCTCCATCAAGTCAACGGCATTACCAACATTCATACTTTTGACGGAAGCTTTACATGCAGCATTCTGTACATCTATCCCGTTCTTTTGAGATTTAACGTTCTTCGTCGACGATGAAAAGTCCATGTCCATGCTCCCATCGTCAAAATCTATTGTGGATAGCTGCAATGTATTTTATATATCGATTGATCTCTTTCGCAAGGTCGTATCTCTATTTTACGCAACTTGTGGTTTTTGTGCCTGAATACTCATTCTGGGCCAGAATAAGCGCTTCAGCACAAAAACCGAAAATTGCGCAAAATCGAGATACGCACATGCGGAAGAGATCAGACGATATAGCTTCGTTTTGATAGAAATAATAAAATAGGATAATAGAAAAAGATGTTACATCTCCAACACATTCGCTAAGATCCATCGTAGGACTATTATCATCCTCAATAATCTGACTCGCACTCTGCTCGACATTATTGGACTCCAATGCTTTTCTCATATTTCGATCTTCTGGCTTCGACTCGTTTTCGACCTTTGAACAGTTACTCGATTCCGCTGGCTTACTAATCCTCTTCTGCGGTGCATCAAACATTGCGGTATCGTCATCCTCAATTCTCTGGCTGTCACTTGGCACAGTACTAGCGGATTCTAATACAATTTTCTCCCCTGGCTTTTCAGATATTACTTTATCAGCTGCTGTTTGAGTTGTAGACAAAGACTGGCACGTTTGCCTATGATAAAAGTGTACACATGTCTATAGTTAAGTCTCAGTATAAAATAGCACACAGTAGTATAAACAGAATTCAATGACTCACGCAGCGTTAGAGTGAACTGTATGGCAAAATTTGTTCCTGTTGCCTCCTGGCTTAGGACTATTGGCTGTCTTTTTATTCACAGAAATCTCGTTGAGCAATTCTCCCAAAATATCATCGTCTTTGGTCTGAACGACTTTAGCGTCCTTCTTGGAAGGCATATTCCTAATCATACTTTGAATATCCCCTTTCTTCTTGTCCTCTTCCTTCCTTCTCTTTCTGGGGCCAGCCATGTTATGCCTCTGTTTTCTGGCTTCCTGAATGCTCTCTTCATCCATATCATCGTCAAAAATTTCCCTTCCGTCTTCGACATAACCACTTTCTCCTTCAATGTTTTAATTCAAATTTAGTATACATGGACTTTTTATCTCCGAGCTTATTCTTATGCGATATATCTTTCCATGTAATCTGCTTTAATGATAAAGTAGTTCTTAGCAATAAAAAGAAAAGCACGAGAACTTTTATACCATCGTCGACTATCCAATCGTCCCGTTGGCGTTTTAAAACTTCATTACTGTATTCCTTTTCGTCTACCTCGTCGTAAACATTGTTTATCTCTTCAACCTCATACTTGCGTTTGCCACTTCGAGCTTCCTTCAGTCTTTCCAAGGCAGAAAACCTTCCGGTCCTATCGGTCTTCTGACGTCTGGACCTGCCAGAAGTAGATGCTGAAACATTGTTCAACAAAGTAGTGAATTATTGTACGCACCAAAACAGCAGTGTGACGCAATGCATTCCGCTGTATGATAAATCATTTGTGGAAGAAATCTTTCGACAATTATACTTAATTATGCTACTGGATTGTCAGTTGTAGAAATACAAAAGAAAGTGAAAATAAGATTTGGCAAGGATCCAGGTTGAAGACTCGCGGAGGCTCACAAATGTTTAATGTATTAACTTATTAAACACATTATGGTGCGACACTCGGCTGAAATTGTACCGTTATCTCGTTCGGCACGATCTACCTACCCTGCGAATCGTCCATTATCCTTCCTGTAAATTACGTTTGTCAACACGAGGACGCACGCAACATTACATTTTGTACAATCTCGTGACAGTCCTGCAAGTTCTGGCGGGAGATGATTCTCGCGACAGTGAACGTCTCGGGATCGATATCTCGCAATTCGAAAGTTCGATTCGATTTGAGATATAAAGCTATGGCTGGTATTCATGAACGATTCCTAAAGCCAACGACGCGTTGAATTGGTTGGAAGAAAATTTTCAACGAATCCAACGCGTCAAAAATTCTATTCCCTGTTCCTATTGCCTGTTGCCTGGCATTGTGTGATAGGCTTTAGCGCTTGCTAAGCGCTTTGCGTTCATTGGATTATACTTTCAGATCTGTGCTGAAATAGAGAGCTATTCTTCTAGATCATGAAGAATAGAGATAAGGAGGGTCAACTTAAGCCCGCTGCAGACGATGCTATTTTTCCTGCTGGATTGCTTGCAATTTAGTAAATTACTAGGAATCCTGAATGCTGAGTGGTGCAATGATAGTAATTTACTAAATCGCAAGCAATCCAGCAGGAAAAATAGCATCGTCTGCAGCGGGCTTTATATGGGCGGATGCGTCAGATTCTGAGCCCAAAAATTGTCATCGCTGCTAGTACTAAATCCTAATCGAGATGTCGCTTCCGTTCCACGACAGCGTTCTCACGTACACAGTATGAGCACAGTATAACCAGTATGCCCACTCTCTGTCGGCACCTTTGATCTGAGCGTTCTCA
>NW_011967131.1:295228-319232 GCF_000949405.1 Vollenhovia emeryi
GCGCAGTACGGATCGGCGCGAACGTGAAACAAAAGAGCGAGTGGGCATACTGGTTATACTGTGGTATGAGTGTGTATTAGTAGACCCGGTGTGAGTGTGTATATTAGTGTATCATGATTTATCCCCTCCCAACTTCTGTTTAGCAATAGTTTGTCTACCGTAGCGCCGCCGGTGTACATATTTTGAACTACCACAGAAACCAGGTTTTGGTCTCATTCTCGAAAGCATTAGTTGAGCCTCCTTATCTCTATTCTTCATGTTCTAGATCTATCCAATCAGCATAAAGCGCTTATTAAGCGCTAACTTCTGCAGAACACAGCCAATTTTTGACGCATTGGATTCGCCGGAAATTTTCTTTCAACCAATCCAACGCGTCAGAAATTCTATTCCCTGTTCCTGTTGCCTGGCATATTGTGATAGGCTTTAAAAATTCTATTCCCTATTCCTATTGCCTGTTGCCTGGCATTGTGTGATAGGCTTTAAATTGTAAATAAAATGACGGTTTATAGTATAAAGCTGCGTTTCCACTGAGCGCGTCACACGCCAGGTCTGCCCGTTAATCCAATGAGCGAACTACTTTTGTAGAAAAGTAACGACTTTCGGTTGTACGCTGTACGCTCATTGGATTATCGCGCCCTTTAATGGCCTTTTAATGGGTGCATCCAGAAACATGAATGCTCACTGAGCGCTCAGTGATTGGCATATTCTTTTAAATTTAAAAAATACATCTTCTGGATGCACCCATTGATAAAAGAGGATTCAGAACACGGGCCTTTATATAAACGGAGCGTTGCAAAAGATGACGTTGAAATTCAAATGACGCCCGAGTTTCGCGCGTACGTTCAATTTCGTCGATGTCGCTGTTTCAAGCGTGACGGTGGCGCCCGCTCTATGTCCATTCGTGCTCCGTGCTCGAATTTCAACTCGTCGAATTCATAACGAACTTCAGTCAGAAAGTGAAGGTTGTGTGTCCGACGAGCCACGGTAAATGCGAGAGGGTAAATATTCTCTTCTTCACAGCGGAATGCTCGTCTAACAACACTCTTCGGTTGGTCGTTGATAATCTGCATCTATTTACGATCGCTTCACGGATGATAATGTGCTTCCGGATGATTTCGAAGTGACCCGAGTGACTCGATAATGACTCCTAACCGTATATCTTGCCTCGTATTTACCACGGATGAGTGAGCGATAAAAACAGAACGGGGGAGAGAGACTACACGAAACGCTGTCGCCTGTGCCTCGTCGATTATGTCCGTGTGAGATGTGTTACTGAAAAGGAAATATTGCTTCGTTGCACTCGATTAAAGAGAGCACTTTGTCCTTTTGTAACTCGAGACAAAGGTGTCGGACAGTCTGATGGCCAAGAATGATCCGTAAACACAGTCCGTCTCGGTCGTAGACTTAAGAGACCGCAAGACGGAGGAAAACTTAAATCGTGTTCAAAATAGACTTCCACAACTCAAGGTTTCCTCTGCCTTAGGACCTGAGCAGAGTGGCTGTCTTGTAGTCTTGAGACAATGTTTTGTGTTTTAATTTTTGTCCTCAAGTAACGCACAATAACTGTCTTATGACTTAAGAATACAAAACAGCCATTCTGCTCAGGCCCTTACGTCTACGACTAAGACAGACTTGGGGCTTGAGCAGAAGGATTGTCGTAACCGTTTACGAACGTGTTACGCCATCAGCCAGAGTGTCAGCAAGAGCTGTTGACCTCCTAACATTTTCACTTAACTTTACGTTTCACTGTCTGCACACTGTATTGACTTGTACACTGTCCCACTTGGAAAAATGCTCGTTATCTTCCGAGACACTGAGGTCTCCAACGTAACAAGATGCGAAAGCGACGCGACACTTTTATACTTATGTAACGTGATATTCAGGTTTCACGTAGCGGTCGACTTGATCTTGGAAATGCAATTTCAGGTATAATGTCAAAGACGCACAGTCCAACGCATTTTAACGGGGACACGGACAGCTTTTACGATCCGAACTTTCCGGCGGATATTAACGCGCGGATGCGAGTCCCTAGAAGCATTCGTGTGAACGGAGATTGCCTGGAGGAGGATATCGCTGTCACAAATAGAACTATGTGGAGTCAAATACCAGCCATGGAGAAGCTTGAAATGCACGTGCCAGACAGGATTCTTGTTGTCGGTGAGACATCTCGATTGACTAGATGTTTCGTGTTTGTCGCAGTAATATTTTACTTCGCTCTCCCGCAATAATCTCATATAAACTTGTCCATTGAAGGACAAGAGCAGCATGTTGGTACCAAGGCGCCACCGCCAGAGATTGTTTTAGAAAATGCTGTAATGCGCACCGAGCCTGCTATAGTCAGAGTACAGGTAATATGTTAAAAACAAAAATTATAAGTCGACACAAAACAAAAATTACAAGTTTACCATCAGACGTTTGTTCTTGTTAACAGACACCCCCGAGAGTTTTGACTCTGGGCAATCATTACTTCCCAGCAGTGGACGAAGAGGAACCCCCTGTGCATCACAATGAAGTCGTAAAGGCAGTGGATGTAGCACCTAAAACTTACAATGCAGAAACGCAGATAACGAGACACGTCAGGTACAGAGCTCGTCGCGGTCCTAGAATCTTTTGCAGGGTATTTCATCTTTCATCTGTTGTCGCATCTTTATTTATAGAGAACAAACGCCCTTCAATGCCCTCGACGTGTCTCTGCCGCCCAGCGAGGAGGTTCAGCACTTACGTCGCCAAGTAGGTAAATTAAACCGCAGGGTGATGGCACTCGAGCTGGACATGCTGCATCGCCAGCAGAGAGACAAGCTTCTGTATATGGCGACCATAGCGTATTTCATTTTGAAAGCCTTTTCCTGGATAACTAGAAACTGAAGCGAGTTTATTCAAAAGGAGACGGGAATGAGAGAGAAAAAAATGCCAGATATTTATTTCCTTAGAACAAAAAACCAGCTTCTTGAGCCGTTCTTGCTGTGCGAAAGTATAACCAAAGACTTATTAACGTCTCATATATCACCGGGGATAAACGACGATGCGAACAAGACGCAGCATACCTATTGGTGTGAGCGTTTCTACATCGCATGATTAAAAAGGCAGATGACAAGTGTAATGAACGATCATCTTACCGTGTTAAAAGTAAATCTCTCTTCGTTTTAAAGGATATGTACCCTGTTAGATTTGACAATATGTATATGTGTTACTGTTAATGTATATACAGCATTCGGGGAATTAATAAACTGGGTTAACTTTCACACGATAAATATACCATATGATGGTCGCACGCATATTAAATTCACTAAGTCGAGATTGTCGATTTTAATTCTCAGTATTATAATACAATTACAGTCTTAGAAAAGATTAATTTTGTCGTGCGATATCGTAAAAATGGTATTTGTTGCTCTGTTTATTCAAATGGTACAACTTATTCCTAAGTAGTTGTTTTCTCTTTGTGGCCATAGCAATTAGAATTGTAATCCTAATATATAATATATATACTGTGACTAATAAAATCAATAAAGATATTATCAAAATTTTAAAACTTTACAATGAATAGAATTATGTAATTAAGAGCAATCTATATGAGACTCACCACGAGAGTTAGCATGGCAATATTTATGACAAATTTTTGTTTCATATTTTTGGTCGTTTATATCGTTTACAGGTAGCTGTTTTCAAAATTATAATAAAATATGTTGACAAAATTTTATTTCTTGTATTGTCAGTATGTGTGTGCGGTGAGCGTGGCACAGAGAAATGTGCGCTACTAGCAAACAAATGAACGAGAAGATCAGAGTTCAAATCCACGACATCGCTGATTTTTTCGGACGTTACTTCTCGAAGGGAAGTTTGTAACCACCGAGATTATCACATACTACTACTAGCGAGTCTTGTCGCCATCAAGTCAGCAGGCTCATCACCTGCCCGTCTGAATTCTGACTCCTGAAGTACTTGCAAAAAGGTGGAGACAACTTGTCGAGTCCCTGTGTTTCGCGGCGAAATGATGGGCTTAAAGCCCGCTGCAGACGATGCTATTTTTCCTGCTGGATTGCTTGCAATTTAGTAAATTACTAGGAATCCTGAATGCTGAGTGGTGCAATGATAGTAATTTACTAAATCGCAAGCAATCCAGCAGGAAAAATAGCATCGTCTGCAGCGGGCTTTAATTAATTAATCATCAGTATGTAGAAAATTTAGTTTCCCTTATCGGCCGACACTATCGCAAAATCGTGAGTCAAAATTTCGCCACTTTTGGCGCTGGCGTCGCCCGAGGGGGATGCTGGAGTTTACTGATCTTGATCTCACTGACTCCATGATGCAGCGTATAACCGGACTTACAAAAATGTCAAAACTGAATACAAGAATAAGATGAGGAAGCGGATTATGTTTTTCTGAAACTTGTAAAAATGACAAAAAGTAAACGAATTCACAGGTTGAAATTATAAATATTCTAGTATTCACTCACCTTTGTCATTTTCGTAACTTCCAGAAATTGACTCCCAGATAACAATTAGGGTTATACGCTGTGCCTACGAGCCAGTGAGATCAAGATCGGTAAACTCCAGCGTCCCCATCGGGCGACGCCAGCGCCATAAGTGACAGAATTTTGATTCACTATTTTGCGACAATGGGTCTGTTTTTTATTGCTGCACTCCTGAACTAGTGCACACTGGTGCAATGAGTTGGAATGAGAGGTAATCTATTTGTTTCATTTTAACTTATTGCACTAGTTCAGTAGTGCAGTAATAAAGAACAGGCCTAATGTCGGCCCACGTTCGATGACGTAAAATCAAGCCTTCGGTCTCTTCTTAAAAAAATTGTTTTAATAAAAGTAATTAATGTAATTACTTGCTCCAACGTATAAATGTATTTACGCGTTATTCGTCACACTGCGAATTTTTCAATGTCACACTAGGCTCGATCATTAATCTGTTCCACTACCTAGCGTAAATCCGTGAAAAGTGAAAAATTTCATTGACGAGTATTGAATTCTTCAATGAAATGTTTTACTTTTTCCGAGTTTACGCTAGGCAGGCTTCGTGGAAAGTAAAAGGATTTCATTAAAGAATTCAATATTAGTCAATGGCTGTGTTCAGCAGAAGTTAGCGCTTAATAAGCGCTTTATGCTGATTGAATAGATCTAGAAGAAAAGCTCTATTTTAGCACAGATCTGAAAGTATAATCCAATGAGCGCAAAGCGCTTAGCAAGCGCTAACTTCTGCTGGACACAGTCAATGAAATTTTTCGCTTTTCACGAGTTCACGCTAGAAGAGAGAGAGAGAGAGAGAGAGAAAATATTCACAATCGAGCCCCTAGGGACGTTCGTTCGGAGACGCGGGTTGGTGTGCCTGCGAGTGGACACGGGAGGTCAGTGCACGTCACGTAGTTGTTGCTCGAAGCCGAGGAATCCGTTCGGTGACTTCGGTCGTTGGCGGTGGTCCGTCGTGCCGTAAGTGCGATACGCAGCAGCGAACTGCTCCGTCGGTGACTCCTGAGCGGGCCGGAGACATTTGGTGCGCGGTCAGGCTCGGTCAGCTCACGCACAGTTCGCGCTCGACGGCCACGGCCACGTCGGGCGAACGCGCGCGCGCGCGAGCCGAGGAACAGCGGGAATCGCGGTAGAGAGCGGAGTCGCGGACGCCGTGCGCGGGACTACCCGGGTGTGCGAGTGGCCGAACTCGCCGTTGCGAGGAGACGTGTCGGCGAGCGAACGAGAGCAGGAGAGACGGACGGATCGCTGGATGTAATCGGGGCTCGTGATCCCAGCCAGTGGCACCCTTGACTCGACCGCCTACTCTATCCTAACAACCCAGCTCGTCCCCTCTGATACGGTAGCCGCCGCCACCGCCGCCGCCGTCGTTGTTCGACGCCCGCCGCCGACGACGACGACGACGACGACACGCGAGGCAGCCGCGCGAGTCGCAGGTTATGTCAAGCGGATTGGCAGGCGCTGTCTCAAACCAGGTCAGTGTGTTGTGTTGACGCGGTACGCGCCGCACCGCACAGCGCCGTGCCGCGCTGTGCCGCGCCGCACCGCGCCGCGCCGCGCCGTGCCGTGCCGCGCCGTTCACTGTTGCCGTTGCCGTTGCCGCTACCGCGGCAGACAACCGACACGTACAACACCTCCCCCCTCGTATCCCCCCCGCCCCCCCGTCCCCTCCCCCGCTACTGTCACACTATCGAGGGCTGGCACTTCTCTAAATTTTATATGTTTTTTCATGCGACGGCATGCAGCGGATGAAAGGACAAACCGGCAACCAAGGTGAGTATCCCGCCGGCAGCTCGCGGCCGACGATCCGCCTCCTCGCGGTTGCTCGGCGTCTAGAGACTCCTCGTATGGAGGAGCGCGCGTTGAATGAGAGCGGCGAAGAGCGGGCTCTTTTATTGGAGGATAATGCTACGTTAATCGCCCGGACGCTCTAAGAAGTGTAGTTGCGTATACGTTGAACGCCGTGAGGCTTGCGACAGCCGAAGGAATAGGTCTTGTCGAAGAAGCGAAGAAGTCGATGCCGGCAGAACGTTCTCCAGAATGAAACCGAAAGATTTAAAAATGCGCCGCACCGACAATCCGAATTCCTGTAGAATACGACGGTCGATTTATCGTTGAATCTAATTCCGGTGCTTTCAGCTTGCGTGCGTAACCGCGGCTGTCGCGTTACGTACAGTAGATTACTTGTCTCTTGTTAATTCTGTCTGTCTGGACGATGTAACTCCACTGTAAGGTAACAATAAAAAGCTGAAAATCATGTTGTCGTGCTGTTTTAGTATCTGCAACGCGAGATTTATATTTACCTCGGGGAAACATCTCGAAATAATGTTAGCAATCTCTTTGCGAGGGACGGGCGATGTCGTGGCTGCTGTTTTATCACGTGTGCCTAATCGCTGCATGTACCTTTGAACACGCCGAGTAAACTCAGTTCTGTTTCGGACAGTGAGCAATGGTCCTAAGGAACACCAGCAGCAACAGCAAACAGAGCATGCCGCTGGCGAGGACACTGGTTTCGACTCGTGGCGAGGTGGCAACAATGCTCAGCATCACTCGAGTTACCCGATCGGAACCGGCGATCCGTACAGCCAGTACTACGCCGGTACCTCGTTCCCCTATCAGACCTTCGGCGCGGGCGACGGCACCTGGTCGAATGGCACCGACCCGGTCGCATTTTTGTCTGGATACGGTGGTCAAATAAGCCACGATGCCTACGGCATGGACGGCAGCATGTTCTCGGCGTCGGCAGCCGGTGGCGGCTTCAGCGCGTTCGGCCAGCCGCCGTTCAACTACTTCCACGGCAACGGTGACTTCAATACATGGGGCACGCCGAGGAGGACCAAGTACGAGGATTACTATCAGCCACCGCGCGGCAACGAGAGCTATGTTAACCCGGCGGCGAGCGGCACCGGCGAGATCAAGACCATCGAGCAGGGCGTGCAGGGTCTGTCGATCGGCGGCGGCGGCGCCGGCGGCGGCAGCGAGCTACCGCGGCAAGATCAGCATCCGCAGGCTACGGCGCAGCAGATCAAGCCCGAGCCGAAGGAGCCGAGAAAGATAACGTGGGCGAGCGTGGCGAGCCAGCCGGCGAAGCCGGTGCCACAGCTCTCGTCCTCGCAAGGGATGAAGAAGAAGGCGGGCATGCCGCCGCCGCCTATCGTGCCGGGCAAGCACAACATGGACATCGGGACGTGGGGCGAGGGTAAGTCTTCCGCACCGCCGCCGCCTACGGCACCGCCGCCGCCGCAGGTGCAGCCGCCGATCCCGCCGCCGCCGCCGCCCGTCCAGAGGCAGCAACGACCGCAACAACCCCCGCAGCCGTGCTGGAACAGGCAGCCATCCGCGCCGGTCACGGCGACGCCACCGATCCCGCAGCAACAGTCGCAGCAGACCCAAATCCACATGCCGCCGCAGTCGCAGCAGCATCAGCAGTCGCAGCATCAGCAGTCGCATCAGCAGCATCATCAGCAGCAACTTCAGCATCAGCAGATTCAGCAGCAGCAGCAGCAGCAGCAGCAGCAACAACAACAACAGCAACAACAACTTGCCCAGGGAAACCAATCGCATCCGGTTCTCGACGAACTAAAAGTAAAGAACGACTACAATCCCATAGATTTTGATCAGACCGCGCCTGGCGCGAGGTTTTTCGTGATCAAATCCTACTCGGAGGATGACATCCACCGGTCTATCAAGTACGAAATTTGGTGCAGCACGGAGCACGGCAACAAGCGGCTGGATCAGGCTTACCGAGAGGCGAGCCGCGAAGGCGCGCCTCTTTATCTGTTCTTCTCTGTGAACGGGTCCGGTCACTTCTGCGGCATGGCGCAGATGGTCTCCCCTGTTGACTATCAGTGCAACAGTAGTGTCTGGTCCCAGGACAAGTGGAAGGGTCAGTTTCGCGTCCGTTGGATATACGTGAAGGATGTTCCTAACGTGCAGCTGCGGCACATTAAGCTCGAGAACAATGAGAACAAGCCGGTGACCAACTCGCGAGACGCGCAGGAGGTCCCGCACGCGAAAGGTATCACGGTACTGCGTATTCTGCACACCTACCGTCACTCCACGAGCATCTTTGACGACTTCGGGCATTACGAGCGCCGGCAGGCCGAAGAGGATCAGCGCAAGGCCCCGAGCAATCCCATACAGCATCATCATTCTTCCTCCAATCATAGAAACAGGGGACATGCCCCGGATATGTCCAGAGATCACCACCCGCACGGTCACCAGCCTCATCTGCATCAGCGCAAGGTAGATATCTATTGAGTTCGACTCGTACTACTGATAATGAAATTACCTCCGAACGGGATTGTCGTTCTCTCACGTCATCTGATGGAACGTTATCTTCTTTCTGTTTGCAGGAACGCGGCGGTGGTCGTGGTGGTAGAGGAGGCTCGCGCCAGTAGCGCTTGATATTTCAGAGACGTAATGTCGTTAACGAGAGTAATCGATGTAAAGGAAGCACGCTACGACTAATAATCACGTCCTACCACTTACCTTTGCTTTCCTGGATCCACAATGGGCTTCTTCTGATTTCCTGTGAATCGAACATTCGTTGTTGACCTCGGCCGCGTTGTTCTTTTGTTGAAATGATTAATCCGATAATCAGATAACACTAGCATCGCGTCGGCATCATCGTAAAATAATATATAACCGCAACTCATGAGGAGAAGGAAAAAGAAGAGATGCGAAGGAGGAGGATGATACACTGTTTCGAAGGATATTTGATTAAACTCCCTGACGATTACAAAGCATATAGTGTGGTGTTGCGTGCTATTCATCGAAAGGTGTTTCTTAAACGTACAAATCATAAAACAGGACAGAAGACGGGAAGAGAAAGAGAGAGAGAGAGAGAGAGAAAGAGGGGAGAAGAGGGAAAGAAAAAAAAATGCGGTAGAAGGAAAAAAAACTGTAATATGTGGACTAATTCTTGTAAAATGCTTAAACTTTTGTTGAAAATGAAAAAATCTATACAAGAACATTATATTATAAACAAGTGTCATTTGGATTGGTTATATATCGTTTTAAATACCAATGGACATTCAATCTGGTGCCTGCAGCTCGACAGAAGGGTCGAATTTCCCCTTAATTGTTAATAAGGTGCAGGGGCTTGTTACAACGTTCTCAGTTGTATTTATAACCATCATGCTTCACAAAATGAATTATACAGAAAATTATTGGCGTTTATTTTAGCGCGTATTCTATATGTATTGCGAATATATCATCTATTATTATATTATTCATGGACTACAGAGAAATGAGTTGAGGATAATATAACGAGAAGTGAATAATATTACAATTAATCTACTGTAATGTACACGATGACGACGATCATTATTATTGTACCATTTGGTGACATTTCATGAGATATGATTCTTATTGTTAAACGCATCTCTGTTCTCTGTTTTTTCATTAGAAAATGACATTTTTTGCAACGATGGCAACGTTTATATCGTGAGCGATACTGAATAATATAAACAAGATCGTACTTCTTAATTCATTAGCCAAGTTGATTAAGTGAATGCTCCCTTTTTGTAAACTGATGAATTCAGTTTTCACATTTTAAACATTTATATTAAATTATTTTATATGTATAAAATTTTAAAAAAGTATAAAATTTTAATAAACTTTTTATTGTTAATTCAACGTTTTGCTTTTAATTAAAGAGAAATCGATTCTAAATTTGTTGCAAAGAAATAAATTGTTGTCAATATTATTCAGAATTGCTCGGTGTATAAGACAGTGCTATTTTTATAAAGGACGAAGAAGAATTGCTTGTAAAATTTATTAGCAAACCTCATAGGGTTTGAATAGCGATTGAGGGTTCGGTATTGAAAACACACCGATAAATCCATTTATGCGTTAATTGATGAATTAAGCCATTGTCAATTCTTTATGACCAATCGTATCGAATTCTTTGTCCATGCATTTGCTCGCATTAACATCATCCTCAACACTTTCCGTGATTATATTATCCGTAAGGAGCTTCTGTTCTTCTCTTTCTTGTATCTTTTTAGCTTCAGTATTCACGTCGTCCTGCAGCATACCCTGCTGAAGAAAATACTCGCGCAGGTTCTCCCGGATCTTCTGACAGATTTTGTCGCGGTTTGCCTCAACGTAGCGATACACGAACGGATCAGCGCCGGTGATGACGAAGCGATGATTGTACGCGTTAATGCGCGCGCCAATGAAAAAATCTTGCGGCGTATAATACTCTGGATTGTCCTTTCCCGTGCACGGCTTCGCGATCAGTCGGAAGGATAGGAAGCAACCCTCGCGTCGGCCAGAATTACGCTTCTCAACCTCGTTGATTTGGATGGTGCCGTCGCTCAGGCTGTACTCCAGCACGAAGTCGCGCCCCTCGTCCTCCGGATGCACCGCGTCCATTCGCGCGGAGTAGCGCAGCTTCTTCGGAAAGTTTGCCAGCTGGCGAATGACGTTCTTCTTGGGTGGCTTCGGCACGAACGACAGGCAGCTGGCGTATGTATCCTCGGGGCTGCCAAATTTTATGTGCGGTGGTATCTCGTACTTCGCCGGCGCTGACTTGTCCGCTCTTGCGGGAATCGGAATCGCGTCTGGTTGCGGTGTACCCAACATGTCGGAGTAATATTTGCGCGTGAAAGCGTCGCAGTCGTGCAGTAGGAAGCGTCGTCCAAACAGGAGAATCGTTTCGCCTACCTAAAGAGGAAGTAATAACGTGATTCCGAATTCGCTTGCGTTTGTTTTAGCGAATTTATTTTTAGTGCATCCCCGAGATCGAAAATGCTATTACAATTCTTTAATGTCTTATCTATTTACGTGTTTACTTTTGTATTATTTGAAATGTAAAAGAGGAACTCGCTTCTTGGTCTTTGGACTTTTGCTTGGTTCTTACAATTTCAAAATTGTACTCTATAATCAAGTAGTATGAAGAAATTCTATAAAGAGGTTTTATGATTCATTGTTAATAGTTCCATCTATTTATGTAATTCATATTATTTAATCAAACTATTATATTACGACCAAGTTAGCACGAGGCTGAAAATAGATTAAAATTGTCTCACTCTAAAATCCCGCGACGTGCAGTACTCGACGATCTCGGGATCCCCGTATTCCATGTAGATACTCGGGTGCCAAGACGGCAGACTCTGCCAGTTCTTGGGCACACGCATTCGCTTCAACAGCATCGCCACGGGATCCTTGCCGTCGTTGGGCTCGTGAATTTCGCGGATCGCCACGGTGTCGTCCGTCAGAAAATACATCACTCGGTAGCGATCGTCGTTCCACGTGGCATCGAACGACAGTACCATACCGTCGTATTCCAGGAAGCGGCGCCTGGCATCATCGCCCACCATCCACGTGACCCTTGTCGGTGTTCTGCACTTGGCGTCGCGCTGTTCCGTGTAAGGATCCGCGGGAAGACTCTCCTTCTCACCGACATCGATGCCTTGACTCGTCAGGAACTCTCTAGTGAACGGGTCACAGTCGACGATGTGATAAACCACGCCATAAATGCCTAGGGGAAATATAGTCGATTCAATTATAATCATTTGTACGTCCTAGAATGTCGCCCCAACAAAAATTGTAGCTATTAAAATATAAATGTACATGCACATGTGTATATTTATATTTTAATAGTCATGATTTAATAGCGTTTGATAGTTTAACCGCAATACTTTTTATTTTGTGTGAAGTGCACACGCACGCACACGCAGTGTCTAGATCTCTTTAAACTTGATCAAAGCACTTGCCATTAAAAGACTATGCGTGAAAAAATGTATCATATGTTTACAAACTTTTAATTTGTTTTAGAATGTACTTTTGTTTCCATGCAATCTTTTATTTAGCTAGATTTGAAGGAATTTTAAGGAATTCTGTATTAAAATATAAACGTACATGCGTATATGTGTGCATATTTATATTTTAATAGTCAGGATGTAATAGCGTTTGAGATAGTTTAAAAGCAACACTTTTCATTTTGTGTGAAGTGTACATGCGCATACACAAAGTGTCTTAAGATTTCTTTAAACTTGATCAAAGAACTTGTCATTAAAAGACTATGCGTGAAAAAATGTATATGTTAACAAACTTTGAATTTGTTTTAGAATGTACTTTTATTTCCATGTAATCTTTTATTTGGCTAGATTTGAAGGAATTCTGTGTAGCTAAACGGAAATGTTAAGTAACGTAGAAGGAAAAAGAGGCGAGGAATACGTCGACGTACATACGTCAGTCCCGACATTAAAGTCTTTCCAGGTGAACAGATCTCCCTTGGCATTTTTCGGAATTCTGCCGCGTCTCACCAGCTTGCCCTGTCGGAAACCAGCGTTCTTCACCACGGGCTCTATCATACAGAGCGTGTCGTCTTCCAGATAGTAGATGATGTCTACGTGACGAACGCGATAATGCTCGTCCGGCGAGTTGAAGACTCCTTGGCGAAAGAAGGCCTTGAAGCGGAGGCACTTTTGCGCGAACAGCGCGTAATGTGGCACGAATTGCCGATACACGCGGCAAGGCACCCGGCCGTAAGTCGACGATATGTCATATCTGGTAATAAAAATTAAATAAAACTAGATAATCATTTTAATTGCGATTGAATAACAATATATTAATACATCATCAGTTTCAAAATCGTGTGAAACAATTATTCTAATTAGTTTAATAATTTCAATATAATTACTTCAATTAATTTTGTACATACACTATTGTTTTATAGAATTATATAATATCAATGTGACTATGATTTTCGATTAAGAAGGTCCGCAGTTACTCACTCCACAGGATCTAGACCTTCGGCGTATCGAACGGATGCTGCGTCCGTTAATCTCCTCCCGATGCCGTAATTGGTATCACGTGTCACAGGAAAGCCATTTAAAATGTCGAGCTTGTGCGGCAATTTGTAATCCTTGACCTTACGAGACGATGAGATTTGTTCAATACGTCATTTAGTTATTAAAGCACCAATTTGGAAAAGTATAGCCCTCGAAATCATTAGCCCATGCAATTCTTTCAATTATAATTTTCTCGTTAACGTGGAAATAGAGTGAGTGCTCAATTGCAATTATTCGGACACTTACGCTGACGTCTCGAAAGGTGTATCCCGGTAAAAGGGGTAAATTTGCCATACCGACGATGAAATATCGCGTCGAAAGTAAGGAAGACTCTGCGGCCGAACGCCGACATGTTCGCTGTCAATCGATTTCAACAACTCGCCGAGTTGCTGATTTGAAGATTAAACACATCCCTATAACAACGCGACTGCCTATCGATTTAACCAATTAACCCCCGGCTCTGTATCGCTGTATAACGGGGAGTCAATTCTGTATCTTACACTATAGTGAAAATGTTAAAAGCACGGAAAGAACAATGTAGCTGCCGTAGCTAAAAACTGTGGCAACTAAATTTCAGTTGTAAAATATGGATAGCTACTAATATTTAGTTGTGATAACTAAATATTTTGATGCTGTGCCTATTGTATTAAGTGCAACAGCAAGCCGTTTGCTGCGGTTTAGAAATTTATAGTTATGGCAAAATATTTTTAGCAAACCATGATTAGTTACGGTAGCGAAAATTTTTTTCAGTCAGTGGCTAACTTTGTCTCTTTTTAACCGTCCGCTTAGAAACAAACTCGCTCACTTTTAGCATTTTCACTATATCGTAAGTTACACAGAATTGATCCCCAGGTATCCCCCGCGGAAAGGATCGATCTATTCTAGATTGCAATGCTTAACTCTTAAACGCGCAAGTTTTCGTAGCATTCTGAATATTTTCAAGATAAATAATGACCGTTTAAGAAACCCTAGAAATATATTACAAAGATCTTTTACTAATTTGAATCTTATAACAGATAAATGGCCTAAGAAAGGCCCTTAATTTCTAAGGCAAGCCCTAGTTGGGCCCTTTACAGACATACAAAGTCACGAATTTCTCAAGTACACGGATGAGTCGCTTTACAAAGCTGCGCACTTAAGAGTTGAGCTTAAAACAAATTTGAGAGGAAGTGCGCAACGAAGTGGGCGAGAACTTTTCTTTTCGACCATTTATTTTGTTCAGAACTTATTGACAACAGCAGTAGTTGGATGGTTTTTTGCGTCTAAAGCGCTTCGCGATTGCAAAGGATCACAAACTAATTATCTCGCGGAAAATGGCCATGCAGCCGGCGGACAGGCAGCCGGCCATCGGCACGGTGATCAGCCACGCGAACGCGATATTGCGAAACAGCTTCCACGACACCCCCTTGCCGCCACGCGAGGCCCATCCTACGCACACCACCGATCCCACTTTACAGTGCGTCGTTGACACGGGTAGACCAACTTTACTCGCCAGCAGAACCGTCACCGCGGCACCCACCTACAATCAAAGTCGGTTTCACATTACAAGATAAGCAGTACATAAATCAAGGAGCAGAGAGAAAGGCTTAATGTCCATGAAACCAAATAGGAAATTGACCTTGTCCTTTCGAACATAGCGGAGAGAGAAAAGAATTGAACATTATTGATCCCTTCGGACCTACAATGTTCATTGGACGTCGGTTTTATTGCACGCAACTTGTAATATACTTCGAAAAGAAGGAAAAGATAATAAGATTTCCTGAGACGTTGCGTGTAATGGACATCAATTCTTATTACTGCCGTGAAAATTGTATCACAAATTTATCCTTGTATTCATTGTATTCAGACAGATTTTTCGGCACGATGGAAGACCGAAAGGATCAACTCCACTTCTCTAGAATTCTTGGAAAATAATCAGCTCCAAGCGTTTACCTCTATGGTGAACCCGGTCGTGGGAGTGATGCGCGCCAGGTCTTGGCCCAAGGTCCGTATCACCCTGCGTCCCCACACCCACAAACCCGTGGAGATACCTAGGCCACCGTACAGCAGTATAAGTATGGGCGTTTCGGCCTCCTGTCGGGCCGAACCCTCCGCGTATACCGACCAGAGCCCGATCAGCGGCCCGATCGCATTACTGACGTCGTTGCCGCCGTGCGCGAAGCTGCCGAACGTCGCGGTGAGCACTTGCAGAAAGGAGAACAGCCTCGAGACTTCCGGCTGCTCCTCGTCGTCCACCATCCCGTCCATCTGCGCGTTCTCCGCTTCCACCTGGGAGACCATCAGCAACGGGCTCTCGCTGCTGTTACCGCGCAACTGCGGCGCTAGATCGGCCTTCGCGTTGCCGTTGCTGCTGCCGCCGCAGGGAACCTCCGAGATCACCGACAACGCCGTCGTCTCGCTGTTCTCTTGGCAGGGGCCAAAGTGCGTCGCCGCCGTTGTCGCTGCCTTCTCGTCGCTACCGTTCGACGTTAACAGTATTCTCGCTCTCTGCCGTGGCACCACGAACACGTACACGACCATCGCAGCGAATTTGCCCGCCAGCAGCGCGATTATCAAGCTAACCCACCACGGCATCTTGTCCATCTTTAGTACTGACATGTTAGGAAAAAAAAAACATATCTTGAGTAAGAAGAAAAATTCATGATCAAGAGTATTGCATGGAGATATGTCATTTTCCCTTTCGCTCCCTCGAAAATATGATTTCGAATTTTGGGGTAAACTGACGTACTTAATTGTCCCAAAATACTCACGTTTAGGTCCGTCAAGCGCAATTGACATAATATTGATAGCAACGGTGAGACCGTATGCTATGGGGAGAATATGGAGACCTCGTTCAAACGGCTTGTTGGACTGGAGCACGGATTTTCTAAGAAGCCAAAAGATACTGGCGGACATGACCCCGCTGAGCAGAGGGCTGGCAAACCAGGACGCCGCTATGTTGGCGAGAGCTATCCATTTCACCTACGGCATCCGTACGGCTTAGAGTTAGATTGCTACATTCATGGACTACGGCGCGTAACGCAGTCGCAACGTAAAGCGTCGTCTACAATACGTGGGGTAAAGCTTGGCGTAAGGAGCAAGAGAGAAACCGTGACCTTTAGCTTTTGGTGTAAGGCAGCTAAAATGCAGGCATAATTTTAAAAATATTTGTAACACTGGCCGCGCGCGATGGCGTTCTGATTCATCGAGCGTAAGCGTAAGAGCTCAAGAAGGAGTAAGAAATAAAATTGATTAATTTTCCTGCTCCTACTCCTACTCCTTACTCCAGGCTTACTCCACGCATTGTAGACGACGCGCAACGCGTCGTGGTGCTACTAACCCCGGCGGTACCCCGGCACACGAGCGAAAATCCAACTGTAGCACCAACAATGGAATGCGTACCGGAAATTGGAAGTCGTAACGCGGTAGCCAGCAGTAGCCAGATACCGGACCCGGCTAGACTGCATAACGCTCCTATCATCAACTCCTTCTCGTGGCCCTCGTACAACGAGACGTCCAGTATACCCTTTCGCATTGTGTCGGAGACCTGCAGCGGAGGGACAAATCGCTAAGTAAGAATCATTTTCCAAAATCGTATTTCCATTATAGGTTGCTTCGTAAAATGTCCGCGCAAATCGGGACGAAAGGGAGCAAGTTTTGAAAACTACAGACCACGACCCATATTCCGAATCCTCTTTTATCGCTAAGAGCGCCGCTAAAATTGGTTTCAAAGCAGTTTTATTGGCTGAAAGGATCTTTTACGGGCGCTTTTATCGAATAAAAGAGTTCTCAGAATGTGGGCCTTTGGGTTCTCCCTCTGATCTCTAACATCTTTACTTGCGTTTACAGAATGAATTGCGGATAGTTGGACAACTGGCGTTGTCGCGATACCTGCCTTGTATCCTATCAGAACGGCACCGGCGATCTCGAAGACGGTTGCCAGAGCACAGGCTTGGAATATCGTGAGCACCCCGGCGCCGACGCTCGTCCCGAAGCTATTGGCGACATCGTTGGCGCCGATGCCGAACGCCAGAACGAACGCCACTATAAAGCCGACCACTACTATCCAGATTAAGCTCTCATCGTATGGCGTATTCATTCTCGCTTCTAACTTAAATCTATTCAGCTTGAGCTTTCGATGCGTGTTTTGTTGCGTGTGTATGCGATTATCCTCCTACTACACGTGCGCACCCAGAAAATTCATAGGCATAAATTATCATCCTCTCCCGTTCCTTTCCCCTAAACGCTTCCATAACAAATAATGTCAATCGACCTCTGAGGACCTCGAGTAGCAAGGAAGAGTCTTTTCTGATACAGAACGTTATATCAATACTGTGTGTAAACGCTTATCCATCAGAATATATCCTTTCCATATATACTTGGATGAATGTGTATATATATATATATAATTCTTTTATAATATAATAATGTATCTATATCTTCTCATTGTAGCCCTAATACGGTCAATTCTTCAGTAGTTTTGTACATGTAGCAGAGGTAGTATTTTGGCGCAGCACCTGATTGATCTAACATCGTGATCGTGACGATCTCATCGCACATTCGTACGTCACCGATGCACAATTGTGTCGAGCTGATATACTCGAGGAAACGAGGAAGGTTACTGGCTGACTGTTCTCGCAACGATCGTCGTGCTGTTCCTCGGATCGAGATTGTGACGCGCGGTCTTCGTGTCTTCCTGATGCGCCTCTATCAGCGTTTTCCTCGTGTGGAAACACGCCGGTCGCTGCATTTCCCGCATCTGCAAATCGCACAAAACGATTTCATCGACCATATCGTAGTGGACGGTACACGATTTCCGCTAATCCTCGTAGGTTTCTCGTGACTACCACTTGAAATGTATCTTTCGGCGCGTGCAACGTCCCTGATCATTCTTGTGGTATTCTTCTATGAATTTCTGAAGAATTACAATTCAGAAAGGCAGAAAACTTGAAGAGTACTTTGCGAATTCGCTGTGCTATCTGGGCTGTCTTGTCTCGTTTTTCTCGCACCAGTCTTTCCAAAAAAGAATAATGAAAATTTTCCCGGTGACAGAGCTTACAAACAAGAGTGCGTTTTACGTGAAACATAAAAAAAATTACATATCCCATATGACTTCTAACAGATTAGACTGTTCTAAAGTATAAAAAGCCAAATATCTAAAGTAGAAAAATAGACGATTCCCAGTGAGAAATGATTCGTCCGTCGATGTCGATTCGACGTCGCTTCGACAAATCATTTCTCACCGGGTTGTGCTGAAATAAAATTGGAAAAGCCACCGCACAAAAGAAGGATCGCCGTCTAATTAATTCGCATTTCAGATTCGGTGCTCGACCACGAGAATATCCGAATGTCAGAAAAGCAGGGCTTTTAACGTTAATGCAGGCTGCAACGTTCTTTCCTCCGAAATTGAGACACGGGCGACGACGGTGCGGTGCCGGCTGAATGCAGCATTGCATGCACTCCCGAGCATTATTCGATCGTTATACCCCGACTAATCTCTCCCCTCCCCCTCTCCCTGCCGCCGCCATGGGATTTTAACGAGGCTATTCCTGCGTTATTTTACGACACTTGCCTTCCCGACGCTATTTAGAATTTCCGAGATCTCGCCCCGGCAGGTCGGCCGCGTCTCGCGGGGCAGCGAGACGAGACGAAAAACGATCGAAGCCGTCTAATTGGCGCCCCGTACAACTTTCGACGCGACCCCTGAGTCATCCACCGCAATTCGATCTCTGAACTATATGTATAGCGACGCGGAAACCGATAGCGCGTCGTCACGAGCCTCGGGGTATGCGCAACAAGACTCGTTCCCGGGATGCTACCCTCGAGTGAAAAGAAAAAAAAAATCACCCTCGAGGGGGAAATGACGAACGTACGAAAGTTCCAAGCGCCCCGTACTGCTTTCGCGAAACGATTCGACAGTCTTGCAGGGCTCGCGGAGTCGATTTTCGACCGGCGTGCAAGCGGGAGAGAAGCCGCGACTGAGTGTCACCGATTAATCCCTTCCGTCGATTTCCTTCATTATCAGGCGTCTTATCGGGAGGACCGATTGCCGGGTGCAGAGCGACGATAATTTCTCGATCGAATGCTCCGCCGGTTAAAACCTCCCCCCGAAGGGGGAGAGAAAGAACGACCGACGAGGATCGCGTTCGGGCCAGCCGTTAATGTCGAGGAGAGGCTCAATTTACCACGTTTCGAATCATTTTCCGTGCTGACCAGCGCGCGTCGTGTCCCTCGGCACGTTGCTGGCGAGACGCTGGTGGTCACGCGGCAGGCTCATCCGGTAGGCACGAGCTCGCTCGGGCGTTCGGCGGGGTGACACTCGCGTTCGGGTGGACCGCCAGCGGAGCGGCGAGCGGTATCACCGGGGTGGAATCAGCAGCAGTACTCTCGCTCGCTTGCCACCCGTCGCGATACGACGTCGAGTCACAACGGCGTTCTTGAAAACTTTGGCGGCCGCACGCTCTTCTCTCTCGGCGACGTCGCTCGGCTCGGCTCCGCGTGGGGGTGAGATATTGATCCGTCGATTCGCCCGCGAAACGCGTGCCGCACGTATGCAGGGGATGATGCAACCCAATGACGATCAGTGGACGATCCAGCGACGGCGAGTCCGGCCCGGTCGAATCCCATTGGAGCGCCTTCGTTCACCCTCTTTCTCATTTTCTCTCGGATTCCCGCTCTGTGCAGCACGCACGTCCGCGGATACTGAGAGAGGGAGAGAGATCGTGCGTTAATCGCGGCGTCGAGGTATCGATTTCGGAGTTGGAGGACACTCGACAAGATTTTAATTCGGGCTCTCGGTGCAGCAGCATTTGCTTAATATCGGGATAATGCGGGTGCAATGTATGATTACAGGGCTTCGGGAAATTGGGCTTTGGTCAGTGTCTCCTGAAAAACCACCCTCGTTGCGGCATCCGAATCCAGCTGCGATAATAACATTTCTCAGAACAATTCTTCTGTACATACAACTTGAAAGATTTCAATAGTTTTCATACTTACAAAATTAGAATAGACGAAAACTATCATACATTCCCTCGATTTCTCCTCTCAAGTCTTCTTTCTTGAATGTCCGTTCGAAAATTGAGGAACTGACTGGCTCCTTTATAAACGCTAAGTGCTTTGTCGATTTACAAATATTGCAAATTTTGCATTCGTTTTACGTTTCGTACAAATTTGTTGTATTCACCAGAGCTTGCTATCTTTTTTTTTTAAAAGATATAGTTACAGATACTATCTCCGGAAAAATCATTCAGTGCACCTTGTATCTACATCTGAATCGAAGGAATTCAAGGAAATGTAACTTGGATTTTGTATCTCTTCACTGAACCCATTGAAAAATGATCTTGCGTCTGTACCTTTGATAACAAAAAGTCAAGATACCAAGCTCTGGTATTCGTTATGTACTGTATTTCTCGGCTCTTCTTCTCGCTTAATTTGCAGAACTCGGCGAAGTGTATTAACGTCATTATTATTATTATCGCTTAATTATCGTTTCGTTATCACGCGTGCCATCTAAATGATTGATAACGTGCACTTACATAAGGGATATTAAACGGACGGCAGATGTGGACGGGCGAAAATAGCCAACGGCGCAATATACATATAATTTCGTTCTAATTATGCGTGTCGCGTATCTTTCAATAATAATTATTTTCATTCGACATCTTTCGTGTAACGAGCTACGAATTATTTAGGGGCATGGGTGCGGCACAATAATTAAACAGATAATAATATTATGTCTATCAATACGCAGCGTGGCGCCACATTCCTGCAACAGACATTTTTTCACATTTATCATCAATTTGAGTCGGCTTATTCCCTACTAGCACAGTGCATTGGCCCAATACCACCAATATTGGGCAAATTTTCAACCAATATTTGGTCAATGCACCGTGCTACTAAGGTTGTTACTTACTTGACTTGGAGAAATTACTGATTACTTGGACATTTAGGAAATTGGACGGATGTTGCAACGCAACAAAGTACAGGACGTCGCTCATTGCTGTTTCGAGCAAGCGAATGTAATTTATTTAGTATCTATTCATCTTATATATGTACAGATCAGCTCTTCTCCACGGAAAGGATTAAGAACGGATAATCTTTGTTACATTACTATAATAATCAATCGTAGCGCTGCGTTTTATGACGCTTCCCATCTCTCTCTCTCCTCGCGCTCTTTTATAACGTCATCGACATACGGCTGAAGATATCTTACATCCTGCAAAAACATTCTTTTGTCAACTGAGGAATCTAGATCGATTATGTTAGAGCAATACACAGGTAATCTAATTCGCGTCCACTATTTGTACAGCGATATCATAGTATAACTAATAGGTCCGCTCATTTGTTTCGTTTTGCGTCAATCCCTTCTGCGCATCCGACATTGCTCTGGGCAGACCAATGAGAGAAAAGTTGTATGCGTGGTAGTGTAGCGTTGATACACATGCGCCGCTGGATTGCTGCTCAAAATAATGGCAGAATACCACGTGATCGGGAGCGCAAAGATCAAAGGGGTCGACAGAGAGTCAATCAGGATTTAGCTTTAAGTTACCTGTATGGGAATTCTGTAACTTGCCATTGAGGCTCTTCGGTATCGTTAACTGGCAACAATCCATGAAAAGCTGTGCCTTTTTCGAAGATCCTCTATGTTTAACCATTTAAAAAGTGATGCTGACTGGCTAATTTTTAATTAATAATAACTACTCTACAAAGCAGGAGTCGAAAAAATGGCTCGGGACTTTTCAACTCGGTTTTTCATGGGAAATGTCACTGTATAAATAGTGGGCGCGTATTAGATTACACCCTGCGCATCGATCGGTCAATGGTAACTTTGCTGACCTCATCGAACTTGGTCCACTCTTCTTTGGGTAGAATTCTATGGCAGGCACTCAATTGCATGGCTCTCACTATGCGGAAGTTGCGTCGATCCACGATTTCTTGAGGCACGCGCCTCAGCGCTTCCGTTACGTCCGCATCTTCGCGCAGTAGGTCATCCCTCCATAAACCTAGATGGAAAAATTAATTTTTTTACAATAAAATTAAGTACAATTATTCTGACTGTACATTGCCCAAATAATTTCCGCGGTATAATAAATTGTCATATTCTTGAAGAGATAGACATAATTAAGTTACGTCTCTTGAACTCCATCGATTTTGATGTGGATACAAAATGCACTGAATTATTTTTGCGGAGAAAGATACAGGTACAGATGGTAGCTGTATCTGTATTGGTACCTTGTAAAAAATTATACAAAGCTCTGATTGCCACTTGTCAGTACTGGCAGCCACTTTCTTTCATCAAGAGTATAGATGTAAGATCACTTTTCAGTGAAGAGACACAGATACAAGTTAGATTTTTTGAATGCCTTCAAATTAGATGTAGATGCACTTAATTATTGTTTCCAGAGAGATAGTATCTGTGTCTGTAACTGTATCTTTTAAAAAAAGAAATACCAAGCCCCTATTGCTTGTCTACACTAAGAAATATGTATCAAGAAGACATCATAAAGAGAGAAGATCGGAACGAGTTCCATGTCATATTTGGTTTTTCGCGGAAAATCGCGAAGATAGTATGAAGCAAAATATAAATTCTAGGCTTACAGTACGCCAAATGACGTCTAGGTCGACGACATTCACGTAGAGGAAACCCCCCCCCCCCCAAAAAAATTAAAGTCAACAAAGTTAGGTTAGGTTGAGTCGTGAACTTTGCCAAGTTTTCGCGAGATTTAAAAGTCAATCGAGTAAAAATGCCATTCCTCATTACCGTATTGATTAAATCCGCTGAGATTGTAACACCATTTCCTGAAGCCGATGGCTGAAACAAGCAAAACGTTATGTAAGAACCATCTCACTTACCGATCGATCGCGCGAAGAAACAAAGACGTATCGAGATTATTTTAAGAGACAAAGGGTGTGAAATTGGCTATTTACAGATCAGCTGATTCATTTGCTTGCTCATTTTCGAGGCTGTGACGTTTTCTACGGAGAAAATCGCAGCGAGACTCGACAGATCCTGCGGCGAGCAGATTGATGCGTCGAAAATTAAATGGCGGCGTGAGTCAGCTGTCAAGGCGATTCGCGTAGGTACGGCCCTGGCAGGTGGCAACTCGAAGGAGAAGCTTCGAAACGACTCCGATTGCGCTTCAATTAATTAAATCGGCGATTACTTTATATATTGAATTATACTTTCTCGAAGAAACTTAGGGCCGTGGCACACAAACGGCCTTAAGCTGGGTCTACATTGGAAGTCGTAAGTCGTGTCGGAAGAAATTGACCAATCACAGTTCATTATTCTCCTTACGGTCGAAGAATAATGAACTGTGATTGGTCAATTTCTTCCGACACGACTTACTACATCCTATGTAGACCCAGCCTTAAGCAATAAGATGTAAGCAGTAAACGAATTGACCAATCATAGATCGGTATTCATAGTCCGTTCTTAAGCCCGCTGCAGACGATGCTATTTTTCCTGCTGGATTGCTTGCAATTTAGTAAATTACTAGGAATCCTGAATGCTGAGTGGTGCAATGATAGTAATTTACTAAATTGCAAGCAATCCAGCAGGAAAAATAGCATCGTCTGCAGCGGGCTTTATATTTAAGCCTCCGCTACAATGATTCTCGGTTCTGTCTACAATGGTCGTAGTCGTAGTCGCTCGATAAGAATTGACCAATCGCAGTAGATTATTCTTACTACTACGATTTGTAGACAGAACCGAGAATCATTGTAGCGGAGGCTTTAAGGGGAT